>NC_056741.1:1407099822-1407359822 GCF_019279795.1 Protopterus annectens
TCACTGATAAATTTTATTAGTTTGAACGACCCAGAGTATTCTTGCTTATTCATTTAGTCATTCATTCTTTCCTTAATTATCAATTAAATCCATTTCGCAGTTATGGGGGAACTGCAACCTGTCTTGGCACTCTTTGGCACAAAGCAGAGGAACTAATCCTGAACAAGGTCTCAGTCCATCACAAGGACACATATACGGCAAGCAAACCTACAGGCAAGCTTGGTGGAATGCCAATTCACCTATGATCTTTGGGATGTGACAGGAAACAAGAGCACTTGCTGACATCCCACACATAAATGGACAGGATGTGCAGACTCTACGTAGAAAATACACCAGCCAAGCGCCAAACTAGGGAACAAAGTACTCTGAGACAACAATGCTAACTACTGTACCACAGCTATGAGAGAACCAGGTACTAAAGCCCAGGGAACACAAAGGATGCAGGAATGGGAGGGAAGGTGGAGTTATTTATTAGTGGGTAGAAATAGATAACAACCTTTACTTTGATGTCCACATAGCCTAAACCATTAAAAAGGTACACAAAAAAATGGGAACTCTCTATAGACATAAAAAATGCCTCACAGACAAGGCAAGAATCACCCTTGCCCAAACTCACCTACTGTCCACTCTGATGTATGCTGCACCAATCCTAACCCAAACCAGAAAAACAGATCTTATCAAACTTGAGGCATGCTATAACAAAATTGCTAGGTTTGCTAACAACTCTCCCTATAGAATCCATCATTGTCAGGCTGTAAGGGATTTGCAATGGCTAGAACTTCTGCAACTACTTAGCTATCAACCCTTTGCTGACCGACTAAAAAAACTCCAGCTATACTCTGTCGCATATCGTCAAATCAGAGGCGATCTCTGCTTAACATACAAGGCCATGTCAAACCCAGAGCTGTTGGACATGCCACACTTGAAATCCCAATCCATCAGATCCACACGCTCCAGGGACCTAAACCTTGTCATCACAATGAACAAAACATGCTGGAGAGATAGGTTCCTGACCCAGAGACTCCCCATACTCTGGAGTAGACTGTCCATACATGTCAAGCAGAGCACCCCCTTGGCCCTCTTCAAAAGGAACCTTGACAACTGGATGGGAGATAGGAAATTTACCCTGGGGATCACGTCAGTTACCCTGCTAGACAGGGGTTCAGGGAAGTAAATATTGTGGGAAGAAATAGCCAGGGAATTGTTATGGCTAGGCTTGTATAGGCCCTAGGGCCAATAGCCTAGTACCAACCTATGAACAACTTCTCACAGCCTTCAGCATCCTCACTTACCCTTAAAAAACTCCTGCCCTAAATGACCTACTATCTCACTATTCTACAACTCTCCCTCTTTGGTCTGCTAATAAGTCTCTCCTTACTATTACTAGAGCAAATTACACAGCAGGGAAAGCACTATTTTCTCACACCACAGCAAAAGCCTGTAATAATCTCCCTACTTCTATTACTTCTGCCCCATCTACCCAGATTTTCAAACACTTAAACTTAATCTTACTATAAACTGGATATACCCATGCATCACATAAATACCCCTATCTTCCCCCTCTCCCCTTTACCTACTTTTCAGGATTACATACTTTTAATAGCTGTACCCTGTCAACTTGAGGAACAAATAACACTGGATATTGTAAATATACTTGTCAGTACTACTGTATTTTTTGTGTCACTGACTTATGTTTTTCTTGTTTGTCCTTCATCTTTTTAATTATTGTTAATAAATTGTGGAGCTTTTCTCCCCAGACCTCCACTGTAAATGGACCTCTGTCCAGTCGGACTACCCTGGTTAACAAATGTAAAATAAAAATAAATAAATAAATAAATAATTTATTTATATTTGTTTGGTGGTGTAGTGTACCGATCAATATTGGCCAATTTCAAGTGCAGCCCGGGTGACATATAGAACATTTCACAAACAAAAAATATATAATAGAGTAGTTCAGACTAATTACATTGAAAAATGCTTATATAAACCTGAACAGCTTTTCTAAGGTGGATCAAATATATAACAACACTGCAAGAGTTGCTTCAATTTCCATCAGAAATTCACCAGTGTCTAGTGAATGGTTCTAAAAGACATGCCTGTTTTTGGACATGTGCCAGCAGCATGTGATGGTAGTTTCAGAAAACATGAAGTATAGCAATATTATAAGAATATTATAAGAAGAAGAAGCCAGCACCCTGGAGGATCCATACAAAACAAACTTTATTCCAACTGAAACTAGACCGGTTTAGTAGTACATGACGAAAGCCTTGTTGCTGAAACCGGTCTAGTTTCAGTTGGAATAAAGTTTGTTTTGTATGGATCCTCCAGGGTGCTGGCTTCTTCTCTTGTTCATCTACAATATTACAATAGTTGTTAATTTCTGGCGAATTACCTTTATGAAGCAGGTGGTAAAGTACATTTTCCATAGTCTTGGAACTTTATTTTTATACTGCAGTTGACAAGAATGGAAATGAGGTATGCAGCCAGCATGTGAAGTCCTGGGGCAGTGTGTCCATACAGCTAGCCCAATAGTAAAAATTAGAAGTTTCTAAGTGAGGGAGATGTAAAAAGTCCATTAGTGTAGGTGAGGGAGTGCGCGCAACTAAAACTGGTCTCATCTATAAAAAGTCTGAATCTGGTATTAGCTTAACCTGCTAGATGTGATTTAAAAAAGCATAATGGTGAAGACAAAGCTGTAAGATTGTATACATAGAAGACTGACATAAATGGATTATGATAAGACAGTGCAGATCACTGTTAACTCCCTGTCAAAAAAGCCTAGGGATGACTTTGCTGCTCTTGATTCTAGTAGCAAGACTTTTTGCTGTCCCTGAGAATATCTTTAACCTTGTTTTTTCCTTCCTTGAAAGAGGTCAGTTCTAAGAGACTTGGTGTAATGATGGTCTCTCCAGAGTATGCATCTGTTAAGTATGAGAGGTGATACATAGAATAAGCTAAGGAGGAGTTAGTCCTGACCTTGTAGCATCAAATAGTGGCTAGACTGTCTAAAACAGAAATGTGGTGCACCTCAGCCAAGGTGTATTACGTCTGTATTTTTTTTTAAAGAAACATCTTTGTTGAATTATCACTTATGGCATAGGCAGTCATACATTTACATAAATGAAAACAAACCTTGTTGACATATTTTCCGTTGTAAACGTTATACATCACTTATAGTCCTCTGTACAGTCATTGTCAGTCAAACATTACATATACGTAGCTCATTCAATTCCTGTCTTCCCTTAAACTTCATTCCACTTCCAGAACTTTAGTGAGCATGTATTTTTCCCACAATTCCCATTTTTTCTATGTAATTTGCTCATACCCTTTTCTAAACATCTCACTTCCAGTTCCTTATCTCTATATTCACTACTTCTAATATGGTTGGTTTAGACTTTGAATGTGAAGCTGTCCTATCTTGCCTTCATTCTTACTGATGGGTTCGGAGCCAATCCTCTGTTCCAACTTGGCCAAATGCAAAAGCTTGAGGCCTTCAACCTGCTTGTGGCCTACTCTCTATCCCATGATGCAGTGGTGATTCCCTCAGATCTCATTTGCTGCTGCAACAGATCAAGCAATTCACCAGCTCTGGCCAGTGAAAATTGTTTTTTTCTATAAATATCTTATATTTTGTAAAATCTTACATAAGTTTTACAAACCTGACATAGTTTAGTTATTTAGAGTGCCTTTCGCACTTAGTTTTTCTGAGAGTGTGATTCTCTTCTTGTTTCTTCGTGGCCTGTTTGAAGGCCTTGTTATATCCCTATCCCCTTATAGCTAGTTAGGTTTTTATAATAGTGTTACTATGAATTTAACAGTATAGTGTGTTTATATCTAAGTGTGAATTATATAAATATACGTATACATTTAGAGTTTAATTTTCCATTAATAGCCTGTTTAAATTGGAGGCTAAATTCATAGTTTGGTGTGTGTTTTTTGAAGTTTATTTGTAGCCTGTTTAAATGGAAGGCTATTTTTTTATTTTCAAGCTCGTTTGAATTAGAGGGCTTATTATAGTGTGTTGTGTGGACTGTTCTCTTTTTACACATAAAAATGTCACAGGATAAGGACAAGGATAAGCAGGCTAAGCCTTTGGAGTTTCAAGAAATGCCCTAAGTGTGGACAAAAGATGTCCTTTACAGATGGACACATGGATTGTGTTTACTGTTTAGGTCCCTGACATCTGCAGGAAACTTGCTCCATATGCCACTCGTTTAGTTCTCGAGTGTTACAGGAAAGGAAGAATAAACTAATTGTCAAGGGTTTAATTAAATCTTCCTTTCTGGAATCATTAGATCAGAGTAGGGCAGCTCATGGTAAACCGACTAAGTCTTCAAAAAAATCTGCTTCTAGATCTTTGGAACTGAGAAAATCGCCATCTCCCAGTCAGTCCAAAGCCGATAAAACTTCATCTTTGGCTCCACTGATATTGGAGCCAACAGTTGTTACTATTAGGAGCCAGTCCCCAATACCGCAGCCGGTATCTCCTTTTCTAAAATCACCAGTATTACAATCTGTGGCTTCTTCAGTTACGTCCTCTCAGTCCTCAAGAAGCCTGTTAGACATGAATGTGGATCGTGTGGTGCAGAGGCTTCTGCAGACACCGGCGTTTGCCAAGCTTTTATTGGGTCCGAACCCTCGGGCTTCGGAATCGATCATTCCTCTCCCCTCTAACCCTGTTCCTCCTCCGATCCGACTCAAAGTTTCGGAGCCGGACTGCTCAGAACTGATGATAGTGGAGCCGTCGGTGCCGAAACCTGCTCCAGGACTTTCTGTACTGACCTCTCTGACTACTTCGGCGCGGACTGAAGGGTCTGGGGGCCGAAACCACTGGTCGGATCCATGGAAGATAGTCGACCCAATCTTTCAAGTCCGACTTTGCCTTTTGGGGCTTCAGCGCGGGTGAGTTCGGCACCTACCTCTGACTTGGAGCCTACCGTCTTGGTGCCGAGGGGACTCAGCTGGATCTTCGGATCCAGGGGTTTCTTTCGCATTGGAGCCGAGGAGCCTTCGATACCATGAGGCGAGCATTGTCCCCAAGGACAACCACTTCATCAGGACCAGCAGCTTCTCCCCTAAAGCGCCAGTGTCCACATCATTGCAGATTCCACAAAAGCGTAGAGACCCAGAGCCTCAGGAAGCCCCATTGGGTGATCCCTGCTCTTCCGAGACCTCAACAGAAGCTCCCACTGTGGAGGTCCCTTGGAAGAGGCTATGCAAGAAGAAGCATCTGGACTACCCTCAGGAATCTGTCATTTCAGACACTGACTTGGATGATTCAAAAGGTTCCCCACGGTCACCCTCAGAAGATATCTTCGCAGATATCTTAGAGATTCTCAAACAGAGGGGTGATTGGCAGTCCACCAAACCTACTGATGACGAGATAGTCTACCTGAAGGCTTTCGGGTCTCAGCCCTCCGCCTCTTGGGTGTCTCCGCCTTTCGATGAACTCATGGACTTGGTTTGTCGAAAGGCGTGGGAGTCTCCAGATACAGTGAAACCTGTCCCTAGGTGGCCCAATATGTGTATTACCTCACCACAAGACAAGGCTTTTTTCACCAAGGGAGTCCCTCTTGATGCTATGGTGGTGGCGGCGGCCATGAAGAAGGAGTTATCCGAAACTTCTACATCAGTCCATCCACCGAATAAAGATTCGAGTCATGGACAGATATGGAAACCACATGTTTACTTCAGCTACATTTGCTCTTAGGTCGCTGAATTATCTTATCCATTTCACTAGATTGCAAAGAGATCTCCTAAAAGAACTAGGAGATACTCTACAGGGTTCAGTACCTGCAGGGGTTTCAGATAAAATATTTTCACAGTTCTCCACCCTCAATTCCTTGACAAACTCGTCCATGCGTTTGCTTTTGTATGCAGTTGATGGAGCGAGTAGAGCAGTGGGTACAGGAATTGCTCTTAGGAGATATTCATGGATGCGCTTATGTTCTTTGGCAGAGCCCTTTAAGTCATCCTTTATCAGCACCCCTTTCGATGGCTCATCCCTTTTTGGACCCAAAGTGAAAGAAACACTTACCAGGGGTGAGCAAGACGGGAAGACTCTCTCTGCTGGAGTCCGTTTTTCCACTCTTACCAGACCCTACCCCAAAGGTCAGAAAGGAGGAAAGATGTGGTTCTGTAAAACTCAAGGAGCCTTTCAGGACACACATGGCGAAACCCCCCCTCCAGAGGTAGAGGAGGGGGTAATAATGGAAGACACCGCCCATGCAGCAGAGAGGGTCCGCAGAACCAGGGTGACAGAGATCAGTTGTTTGGGAAGCCATACCAGCACTCCTGAGAAGAGGCCCACCTGTCCATCTATGGAGGCAGTCGGGGGACGCTTACCTTTGTACCCAGATGCCTGGCTAAAAATAACAAAAGACAGCTGGGTGCAAAGTATCATATCCAGAGGTTACTATATACCCTTTTTCATCCCACCTCCCCTGTAAAGAAAATACCACATGTTCCACCCAGTCACAGGAAACAAGCAACCATAGAATTTCAAAGGATGCTAAACAAAAGAGTCATCCAACCGGTCCCCACAGACCAGATAGGATCCGGAACTTACTCAAGGTTCTGTTTAGTTCCAAAGAAAACAGGGGACTGGATACCCATTTTGGATCTCAGTAGACTGAACAAATCTGTAAAAAAAGACGAAGGTCTGGATGGTCATGCTGCAGTCGATACTTCCTTTTCTAGGAAAAGACAATTGGATGTGCTCGATAGATCTCCAGGATGCTTACTACCACATAAAAATGGCCAGACCATCCAGAGATCATCTGCGCTTTTGGCTGGGGGCCAGTCACTACCAATTTCGAGCTGTGCCCTTTGGTCTTACTACAGTCCCCAGAGTGTTCACCAACTGCATGGCAGTAGTCAAAGCTCACCTGAGACATTTAGGATTCCAGGTGTTTCCATACCTAGATGACTGGCTCCTAACCACCACCACCAGACTTCAACTCATTCAAGCAAGGGACACCGCTATCAATCTATGCTGTCAGTTGGGGATTACCATAAACTCAGAAAAGTCTGCCTTATCGCCATCGCAACATACCGTTTTCATAGGAGCAGACCTAGACACCACCACAGTGATCCTAAAACTTCCACCAGAAAGGGTTTTTACTCTTTGACAACAGGTTCTAACTCTTCTCTCAAAACAAAAAGCCCCAGCATCCATGGTCCTCAAGTTGGTAGGTACAGTGGCAGCATCCATCATTGCAGTTCCACTGGGTCGGATGAACATGCGCATACTATAGTGGCTCCTTTTCACACAGCGGTCATTTCAAGATCTCCCAATGTCTCATCAGGTCATAATCACAAATTCTTGCAGAAGGGATCTCCAATGGTGGCTACTATTGCATTGGGTAACGACGGGCTGTTCCTTTGTTCTACCAACCCTCATAGCCATAGTGACCATGGACGCTTCACTGATAGGGTGGAGGGGCATTATCAGGGAAGAACAGCCCAAGGCACATGGAATCATTATGATGCCAGTCTGCATATCAGTGTCCTAGAGATGAGAGCGGTACTTCTAGCGTTGCAGTCCTTTCAAGACTCTCTTCCTCAGGGGACCATTGTGATACACACGGGCAACATGCAAGTAGTCTGGTAAATCAGCAAACAAGGAGGAACCAGATTTTATCCCCTATGTCAAGAGGCCCTGAGAATATGGCAGTGGGCAACCTCTACTCAGCGCTTTCTGATAGCAGCGCATATTCAGGGGAGGTCCAACTTCATAGCAGACAACCTGAGCAGGGTAATTCTATTGCCTCACAAGTGGTCCCTAAATAAAGAAGTAGTGGAAAGGATATTCCACAAATGGGGCCAGCCTTGCTGCGATCTCTTTGCCACTCCCACAAACACGAAATGCAGCAGTTACTTTGCCCTAATTCCCCCACAAGGGGATGCCCCAAGGGATGCACTTGTTCACGATTGGCCCCCGGGTCTTCTTTATGCTTTTCCACTTTTTCCACTGATACCCAAAGTTTTACAGAAAGCCAGTGCTCTGGGAAGGACAATCGTTCTAATAGCCCCCTACTGGCCTCCCCAGATTTGGTTCCCCCTTCTTCGGCCTCATCTATAGGAAGAGCCTTGGATCCTGGTTCCAGTTCCAGACCTCCTGATTCACTCATTGAGGGCTCTTCATCCATCCCTTCAGTCCCTCAAATTAACAGCTTGGCTGCTCCACTTCCAAACATAGCCAGGTTACAGAATTTTTTAGCTGCAGCACAGCATATTTTGACATCCTCTCACAAATCCACTTCCAAACATAGCCAGGTTACATAATCTTTCAGCTGCAGCACAGCATATTTTGACATCCTCTCACAAATCATCTACCAGAAAGTTATAGCTCAGCAAATGGAAAAGATTTTCAATATGGGCATTGTAAAATGATGTTGATCCTTATTTAGCCCAGTATCCTCTATTTTGTAATTTTTTACTAAGCTTTTCAGTGAAGGGGCAGCCGCCGCTACTGTTCTAGTTCAATTGGCTGAAATATCTTAACTTTCATCTTGGTGATGAAGGATCTAGTATCATGTCGACTTTCCAAGGTGTTTCTCAAAGGTACTATACATTTGAGACCACCCATTAAATATCCAATTACTCCGTGGAACCTGAATTTTATTCTTTCAAGAATCATCCTACCTCCCTTTGAACCAGCCTCCTCATGTGACCTAAAGCATCTCACATGGAAAACCATATTTCTAGTAGCCATTACTTCCGTTCGGAGGGTTTCAGAGTTACAGGCCTTGTCCATTAAACCTCCGTATCTAATTTTTCATAATGATAAGAGTTTCTCTTCGGATTAATCCCTCTTTTTTACCAAAAGTATGTTCAGAAACGAACCTCAGTCAGTCGATAGAGTTGCCTGTCTTCTTCTCTAAATATGGCAGTAAGGTGGAGTATATGCTGCACAAACTTGATGTTCACAGACAGCTCTGATTCTATTTAGATAGGACCAAGGATTTCAGGAAAACAGAACAACTCTTCGTTTTTGTCTCAGATTCCAATAAAGGACCTCCTGTTGTGAAAAACACTTTATCAAAATGGTTATCGGATTGTATTTCCCTTTACTTATTGTTCAGTGAATATACCCCTACAAGACAAAATAAAGGCCCACTCAACTAGAGCGGTCTCCACCTCTTCAGCCTTTAGTGCCAAATTACCAGTAGGCACTATTTGTGCAGCAGCCACTTGGTCAAAGCCGCATACCTTTATCACTCATTACAAAGTAGATAGGGCCTCCAAGGATAGGACTTCCTTTGGTTTCACTGCCCTGAAGAATATACTGCCGTGTGCCACCCATGAAAGATGGTGCTTGGGACGCTGACCCATCAGTTAAAATGAAGGCAAGATAGGACAACTTCATATAAAGAAGTTATGTACTCACCATAACATTCCAAGTGAGTTGTTCATCTCGCCTTCATTCTTACATCCCACCCTCCAACCCCCATCCAGGTTTTTTGAGGACTGAGATTTAAGGCAAAGCATGGCTGTATGTGAGCCCTATCTTGTGTTTTCTATAGTATTGGTGTGTCAAGAGTGGCATATATATTTATTAGCAGCAAACAAGATCTGAGGGAATCACCAGTGCATCATGGGATAGGGACTAGGCCACGAGCTGGTTGAAGACTTTGAGCTTTTGCATTTGGCCAAGTCGGAGCTGAGGATTGGCTCCAAACCCATCGGTAAGAATGTAGGCGAGATGAACAACTCACATGGAATGTTATGGTGAGTACATAACTTCTTTTTTCCATTTTCTGGTAATTGCTTTTTGGCAGCTACCAGAATTAAACTCAGCAAGGCCTTACTATACTTAGGCAATTCCACTTCTGTATTACAGCTCAAAAAATAATTTCCTTAGTTACATTAATTTTCTCACCTAGTATTTCAGGGAATTTTTAAATCTGCCAACTTATTACACTCCCAAAAACTATGTTCCCAAGTATCTGTTTCTTCCACATCACACCTCCAACATTTACAATCTACCCGAGGAAAACAAACCTTTGGAGTCTAGTTGAGGTATAAAAATACCTGTGCAAACACTTCCAAGCAAAGTTCCAAAATCATCTAGTCTTTGTTGTATAGTTGGGAGCCATACATATTTCCTCCCACTGTTTCTTTATGGATTATTATATTATTACTTATCCAGTTTCTCTGTCCGATCCTTTCTAACCTTCTCTGATTGATTATTTTAGTTATCATGCAAAATTTTATATGTCTTACTAATTATCCCTTTTTAACATTAGTTCATGTTCTAGATTTTACAGAACCAAAGCTGGGCTTTCATTTAGGTTCTCCTATTCCTTTTTCTCTGCTTATACTCTGATATGAATCCTTGATAGGGAGGGAAGGCAATCTCTAGCCTGCAGTCCAAATTAATTATTTCCTCCCAACAGCTTGGTTTCTTTGCCAGTTTTCTCCAGTAAATTCCAGCCCTCCTCATGCATATTCTCTTTTCCCTTAATCGCAGTCATCTCTATTGACAGAATCTCATTTCTCTCGTGTTGGCTTAGTTCTTGGAATACATTCTTCTAGTTTATGAATATAATATTCTATGTGGTTATTTGTATTCTACTTGCCAATCTGTATGCAGAATCCCTGTCTCTCTCCTTATTTCTTGAGCTTCTCCATTTCATTTTCCCTTTCCAATTTGAATTATAGCTTTATGCTTGTGCTGTATGTAGGAGCCATATCTGCATAGCTCTGAAGTACCCCTTCAAATCAGGTAGTCCTAAACTACCTTTTTCAGTTGGAAGGATCTACTTATCCCTCTTCCCCTAGCTGATAAAATCTTTCAACTCTATTAACTGCTATGCACAACTTCCCCTCTGATTGATAAACATATGCCTGACCTGTATATAAAACTAAACGCAATACTAATTTTCATTGCAGGTATATTTCTATCCATTTCCATAAAACAGAGTTTCCGTTTTTTCATTTTTTGTATTATCTTTTGTTTAGTCTTTCCCCAGGTATCCTTAGCTGCCATAACAAAATCCTTTTTAATCCATACTCCTAAGTACTTCATTTTATCATATCCTCTTTAATATGGGTATTGCTGAACAATTTGTGTGTGGGTAGATAGTTTACACCTATTGCCTTTGTTTTATCTTCATTATTTTTTCTCAAAAAGACTTGAAACTGTTTCAGAATGTTCCACAACACTGAAATATTCTTTTCGGGTTTTATCAGGTACAAAATAATATTTGCAGATAAAGCCAGCTTTTCTTGATTACCTTACCAATTACA
Organism: Protopterus annectens; assembly: GCF_019279795.1. Taxonomy (NCBI): domain Eukaryota; kingdom Metazoa; phylum Chordata; order Ceratodontiformes; family Protopteridae; genus Protopterus; species Protopterus annectens. The sequence goes on from NC_056741.1 coordinate 1,407,111,076, forward strand.
TCGTTGAACCCCTTATTTTTTTGCCAATGGTTCTAAATATAACGGAAATAACAAAGGGAAAAGAGGACACCCCTGTCTGGTTCCTCATTTCAAACGGAGCTTATCAGGGAAGAATCTCCCCACTTAAATTTTTGCTTCCAATCCCTCCTATATCCTCCTAATCAGGGAATGCAAATACTTCCATTGCCCTACTGAAAATCACACCTTATTCTGTTGAATGCTTTCTCTGCATCAAACCCACCAACAACAGTGGTATTTTCTTGCATTCTGCTTCCACCTGGATCATCATTGTTGTATTAATGTTGCCAAATGTTTGCCTTCCCTGCACAAAATCACATTAATCCATATCTTTCAATTTTGGCTTCACCTTTGCCATTCTTTTAGCCATTATAGAGAAATGCTTTATAATCATGATTTGAATTGAAATGGACCTATATGAAGCTGGATGTGGTGGGTGTTTACTATCTGTAGGTATTACAGCTTCCACAGCTTTCCTCCTTGGTGGTTCTCCTCCTTTGAAATACTGTTAAAAAAGCCTTCCACATCTTTCCTTTCTTCCCTCCAAGCTTCCAGACTTCCACAGGAATGCCATCTATTCCTGGGGACTTTCCTGTAAATTGGTTATACATCACCATTTTTATTTCATATCCTCCTATCTTAACTGTTAATAATTGAGCCTCATCTACTTCTAACCTTAGCATTTTTAATTCTCCCATAAACATTTTCATTTGTACTTTTTCTTGATTTCCACATTTCTCTACTTTATAAAGATCTTCATAAAATTAACAAAATATTTCTAATACCTCTACAGGATTTTTGGTTATTTTCCTTGTTATAGGCTTCTTAAGCTTGGCAACAACCCTTTCTACTTTCTGTTGCCTGTGCCATTATATTAAAAGCTTTTCTGCTCATAAATAATTAAACAGTTGCTGAACAGCAGTCTTTCTAACGTCATGCACATTATCAAGGTAGTCCCTTGTTTTGTCTTTAGCACTGTGCAGCTGCACCTTTTTTGTGTGAGATTCCCCCTATTCTGCAAGCCTTTGTCGGTCCATCTAGATAATTCTTGTTACTTCTTAACCATGTCTCTTTTTCATTTACTTCTGCCCTATTTTTAATCTCCACTTAAATTTTATTCCATTCCCTAGCTGTACTTTCTAAAGAAATTTTTATCATTCCTAATAACTCCTGAATAATTTGCACTACCCATTCCTTAAATTCCTCTCCGTTTAACAAATGGGTGGGGGAAGCTCCAGCGTCTCATTTATTTCACTGTCCTGCATTTTTATTTTAGTTATTATTAGTGGGTAATCTGAAGTAGTTATTAGACGCGTATCAAAACTTTCAATTAAGTGCACATGTTCCTGTAAAGTATAATTTCTGTCTAGCCTAGCCCAGTTTTTGTACCTTGGGGAATATGCAAGTTCTGTCTGAGATCCTACTACTGAAGTCACATCTTCCATACCAAATATTTGCATAAATTTCTTTAAAAATCTACCACTCATTTGTTATATTTTTCCTTTCTAGGCCCCTCAGATTCATCCTCACTCTTGCAAATCAAATTCCAGTCCCCACCAATAAGTAATATTCCCTGCGAAAATCTGATTATTTCTCCCAGAATTTTATTAAGCGCCATTATAGCAGTTTTAGGTGGAATATAAATACATGGCAACTTAATCCTCCTCTTTTGCCAGTAGTCCCTTATTGCTACAAAGCTAGCATTATCACCCTAACTTCTATCACTGTTGGAGCCTCTCTAGTAATTAATATAAGCACTCCCCTTTCCTTTGTCCCAGATATTTCACTAAATAACCATCCTAAAATCCTTTCTCAGATTCACATGCTCAGTTCTTTCCAAATGTGTCTCCTGTGACATAGCTATTTGCACTCTGCATTTTTAATATAGTTCACTACTCTTTCATTTTTGTATATACCCATGAGACCATTCACATTTAAAGATAATATGGAAGGTGTTGTTATGATAAATTATTATTCCCTTCTGTTATGTGCAACAGTTTTAACTAAGAAAATGTCTAGTTTCAGCCTTTGTGTTACATGCGTACACTAATGGTTTGCAGGTTGATATATACAATTGTTTCTTGTCATATCCATTTGAACCTATCTTACAGGACTTTGTTTTAATGAAAACCTTCAAATAAAAACAAACATACCCCCAGAACACTCCCATAACCCAATAGCTTAATCCAAACATACAAAACTATGTATATCTTCTAATAATGAAGTTTAACTCTCCTAATAGGAACAATTGCCCGTATTGACAGCTACACACATAGGCTTGAAATGACCTATAATAAGGTTATCCATGCTAAGACACATGGTACAGTCTGTACTTCTACTTACACTAAGTGCTGTCTGTTGTCTTAATTCCTCTCCCAAATGTAGAAAACTAGAATGCCTTCAGGAAATCGTTATCCTCTAGCCATTGAAAGAAAAAAGGAATTCTGCTTTTATTGCCCTTAGCTTGTTCTTAGGTTCATGGGAGGTTACTAGGCTAATGGCCCTAGGGCCTTTACAAGCCTAGCCGTGTTGTGTTCATATACCTTAATTGACCTTGGTTAGATGGTAGTTATTCGCAGATCAAGTCTATGATCAGCACCGACTGCTTCTGTCCATGAGGGGCATAACTGCCACCCCCGTGCTGAATTTACGGTCTCCCATCCAGTTGTTTAGTTTGAGCTTGAATAGGGTTATTGAGGAGCTGTGCTTCACGTGAACTGGGAGTTTATTTCAGAGAAGTGGCAATCTTTTGGACATATATCTGTCTCTCCAGCATGTTCTGTTAATGTCACAGACTAGGTTGAGATTCCTGGACTGAGTGACTCTTGTCCCATTTGAGAAACAGATACACAATTGCCTTCAAGCTTCTCATGTTGCATTATAAGCATTTATTTGCTAAAGGAAAACTTTTCATTACATTCAATGTTTTACAGGTTGGGAGGGTGGCCTAATGGTTAAGGTGTTTGCCTTGCAAACACAAGGTGCAGGGTTTGAGTCTCACAATGGATAATTGGCTAGGCTTAAAATGGCTCGCAAGGGCATTTAGCTTAGTACTAATCTATAAACCTATGAACTTGCTTCTCCTTAAAATGTGTTGTTAGATAAAGCCAGTGGCGTTAATCCAGTCATTCACCTATGCAAAAGTAAGAAAAAGCATGCCAGTTTTACTTATATCTTGGTCTTTCCTCCAAGCTTTCTTCTCTTTTTACTTTCCAGTGGCTACATTTCCTAAAACTGAAAAAGAAAAAAGGGAAAAAGGCACCTGTTTACTATAGTATCCTATTACACACAAACAACTGAAAAAGCTTCCTTTATAACATGCAGTATATGTCATGTTTTATAAAAATACTGTTAAGAACAAAAACTGTTTTACTTACAGTTTCCCCTTTCCTTCCTGTTTCCCTCTCCTTAATGTTCTTCCAAACATTAATGACATGAAAGCAAGTTTAACAAAGTCAGAAGTCCAGTATTTCCAGGTTTTCTTGTCCCATCATTTTTCACAAATGCAACTGATGCTTTGTAATGCCACATGTATTCATTAATTTCTGAGCTGCTGTTTTTCTTCCTGTTGATCTCCATCTTCCAACTCCAGTATATGCTTTATTTCCAATGTATACTTGTTTTTTTCTAGTCAACTCCTGTGTTTTGTCGTCTCTCAAGCATTTTCCTTTGGAATACTGGAAAAGGTTTTACTGACATAGTCTCTCTATGAGCTTTATCATCAGAAGAAGAAGAAGCAAAATCCCCTTCTATTTAATAGCTCACTGTTGTAGGACAAACTTTTGTATTTCCTTCTTAGCATGTTCTTCATCAAAAAATGACTTTGACCCTCCAGGGAAAAAAATATTCTTTAGATAGCTGGATACCGCAACTGGAATCTCATACCTTCTTCTCAATACTTCCTTTTTGCTGGAATAAATTTACATCTCTTCTGCTTGGTGTACAATGAGTAATCATTTTCCACAAACACTGTACTGTCTCCAGCCTTTAATACTTTGTCCTTCTGCCACAATTTTGTCAGAATCAACTCTTTCTACTGGTAAGCTTGCGTCTTTACTATTAGAGGTCTTGGCTGCTTTCTCATTGCCAAGTTTGAGGCATACACATGATGTGCCTTTTCAATTAACAACTCTGCTATGGAATACCAGTCCAGTTGCTTATTTGTGCTTTCATAAAGTTAATGCAGGCCGTTCCTTCCAGTTTCTTTGGCACAGTAGTACATCACAGGTTTTCCCCAAGATCACTGTCCTCTAATTCTAGCATTTTTTGAAACTTCCTTTTCTTCACTTCAACCTATGTTTTATTTCAGTTTTATCAGCTCATCCGAATATTTGTTTAAAGCTTCTTCCATTTTTTCCAGACTTGTGTTAATTGAGTCGATATACTCCTTCAGTATTTTTGTTTATTTTAGTCAGCTCTGTGCAAATTTGACTTATTTTTCCTCTAAATTACTGGAAAGCATGTCTTTCACAAAGCTGGAGAGTGAATTGCTTTTTGCCCAACAGCTGCAGGATTCTTCTCAGCCAGTGTTCTCTCCTCACCTTTTGTGATTGATTCTCATTCAGGTTCTCTGAATTTCTTTTTGCTGGCATTCAGTCAGTGTCTTACTAGCCAATAACCAAAATTTACCCAGAATACTGTAGTATGTTACAAAGCCATGCAAATAATACTTGTGTGACCTGTAATTTCCAGAATCGGTAGAGGGATCACATTTACTTAAGGGCACCACAACTGCCATTCACCCCTCCTCAGGGACATAACTAGTGGAGAGGCTCAGACTGAAGTGTATGGATGGAGTTTTGCTAGGTGGGACTTCATGCTTTTCGTCAGGCATCCCTGGATATTATCAGGGCCCACAGAAGCAGTATTTTTAATTTTGGAAAGTGCCAAAAGGTCTTGGTTCAAATTAATCTTAAGAAGAGAGGTGTGAGGGGGAATGGAGAGAAGGGTGGGTGGAGTAAAGCCAGAAGAGAATTTGCAGTAATATCAGCACTGCCTTTGGGATCAGAGGAAGTGGTACCCGTAGAGAGAAATTTTGTACAGATCTGTTGGTTATTTCTAAGTTTCCTAACATTGCTGGAGAAGGTTGTCTTTTGAATTAGTTACAATCCTAAGTTCATAGTTGACTCTATATTTCCTAATAGCTTCACTTATATACCAGTATTAGATATCTTTTATAATAACGAAATGACAACTTTTGGTGATGAGTAGTGCTTTTTATTATTATTTTTGTATTATTATTACTGTAGACTTCTTTGATGTGGTAGTTCCAACATATAGGTTTAGGTTTAACCTTCCCATTGTTCTAATGCTGGATTGGTACAGATGTATTAGTACATCTGCTGAAGGAGTAAAATTCAAAACAGCAGGCAGCAGCCTCAGCTGCAAGATTTGCTGGGAAACTGTACTATTTATGACGGTCAGTAAGATCAGTATATAGTAAGTCATTGGTTTTGGAGTAATGTTGGTTAGGGGGACAGTGTGGTCAAGGGCATTACAAAGTCCAGAAATCCTGGGGCGTATTTTTAGTTGGTAGGAAATGTTTGCCAGTTTGTATGTAGATAGTAGAAGTAACCCATAACAAAGGTATTTAGTTTGACTGCAAACCTTTCTAACTGGTTAAGGTATTCTGCATACACTGAAGGGGTCATTGATGTCAATGTATGATTGGCTGTATTGTGATAATTAATTTTATTGAGTACAACTAGAACTTCATCAAGTTCCTGATTTATATTATGTAAAATCTGTTTAGCAGTGGCAGATGCAGTTATTTCCTCACAGTTGCAGGTGGATCCGAATGCACAATAGGCATCCAGGTAGTGATTTCATTACACTGGAAACAAGTTTTCTGTAATTACACAAATGCTCTTGTCTTTGAGGTTAAGGAAAGCCTTAAATTCATAAATTCTGTTTAGGCTTTTGGTGTTCATCAATGTGACTTTGATATCCAGACTGCAGTTTGGTGTGTTGGGATGTCTATCTGGTGTGTGCTTCCTAAAAAAACAATGATGGAGGTAGGAAGAGTTTTAGTATGTGAAAACCATGGGGTAAAAGATGCAGGCCATCCTCTGGCAAAGCAGGTAGATCTTTTCATCATTTCATACCATGCAGACCCAAACTGCATCTCCTAGAGTGATGTCAGTATGCTAATCTTTTATTGAAGTAATTTATTTTATCTTTGAATTTAGGCAACATTCTTGGTGATGGTATAATGCTGAATGTCAGGGTTCTGCACTGTTTGAAGACATGAGCAGAGAACTCAACAATGTCTCTATGCATCTCCTCCTGGGTGCAATGCTAAGATTATTCTGCCCTACATGGGCAGCTATAAGGTTGTAACTGTATCTGGAGTGGTGCAGTGACATAAGGGCCCTAGTGACATCCCTAATCCTTGCACCAGAGGGACAGCTGTCACCCCATTTTTAGTTAAGTGTTGTGTCTATATGTCTTTGAATGGAGTTGCCAGTGACCAAGACATGTCTGGAATGTACTACAAGCATATTGGATCTCAAAGCTTCAGGTTTGCAGCACAGGTGACTTCCAATAACAGCATTTGTGGATGTGGTGTTAATATTTGTGTTACATGACTAAAGTATGTTAGTAGGGGATCTAGGAGGATTAGGTGAGGACTTCTTTGCTACCTCAGCATATGTAGAAGTAATGTTTTCATGATGTGGTAGTGCAACATAGTTGTACTTATGGTTGTGATGCTGCTTATTGATGGTGAGTAGGATGGAGAGATTAGCCTTCACTGTAAATGAATGGGCACATCTGTTCCAGGTGGATCCAGTATGTGTTAGGAGGTAGTTTGTCAGCAAACATGAAGCAGTGACTACAGTGCCTTAGAAAAGTGTGCGCCAGTAGGTTTACTAATGAAGAAAAAAGCAGGCTAGGACTGCATACTGATAACTATTTTTGACAGCTAATTTTTTTGGGGGGTGGGAGACAGTTGCATAGATAATAGCTAATAGAATTAAATAGTATGTGAACATTGGCTCTGCAGATTTGACATCCCAACCCATTGTACAAAAATGGATTAAAGGGGTTATGATGGTTGGATGGATAGATAGATCTAAAATTTAATAGGGTGAAAGTTGACAACACACAATGAATAACCTTGGATAATCACAGTAGCAGATGATCAATTCTGAGTATAATTTTTTCTGAAGAAAATTGCTTGCACCTGCAGTTAATTTTAGATATTCAGTATTCTGAGTCTTTGGAATATGGTGGAAGATGAATCATTCATTTATTGAAAGTGCTAACCAAGACCAAAAATACTTCCTGCATGGGACTTGATTGCTTAATTTATAGTGTCAAACATTCCCTTGCAGACATGCTCTTTAAACTCTTTAACCCAAGTTTAGCTACTGGTTTCATATGATGAGTGGTACACTGGAGTGGTAATTCCTCTTCATATTGTTGGCTTTACGTATTACCCAGATAATTAAAAACCTATCAGCCTTACAAGCCATCCTCAAACTGCAGTGTCAGGAATCTTGTTAGGCTTAACTCCCAACAGTTTGGCTTTGGGAAGGGTAGACCATGCCTGCTTAACTGGGTGAACAATTTTGAAAGGGTTACATAGGCTGAAGCTGGAGGCCATGCAGTGCACACAGCATATTTTGGCTTGGCAAAGGCCTTCAACACAGTTCCCCATGCTGGCATCATGCAAAGCACAAATGCTTTAAAAATCAACCCGTATGGTAAGATAGATAGCAAACTAGCTGAAAGTACAAAAGTAACCATCTGTTTCCCTCAGGAATCTGTGCTTGGAGTTCTTTACGGTATCTACTTCTCACATCTGCAAGCAGAGAGAGAGAAGCCCTCTCACTAACAAAGCTTGCAGATTACTACAAACTTGGGGTGGGGGGGTTAAGTCACCCAATGTTTCATACTAAATACTAAAAAAAGTGTAGTATATTGCTACTGCTCTGGTGATGTACAGGGATAAAGCCCTGACCATGGCCCAGATGACCTGAGTTCGATTAGCAGCTCGGGTGACTGAGCAGGGAAGGATGCGTGTGCCTATCCTGGGTGGGAGGGGCACTTCATGGTGATGCTCCCTAAAGCAGAGACATAGTCCAAAGAGGGGATTTCCCTCAATGAGTGAGGGAGCCAGGAAAGGAGTGGGTAGGGCATATAAGAAGAACCCCTCCAGACAGATGCTATGAAGGTAGGGGCCCCCAGAACATCTTTAGGATCCACGACCAGCCCCAACAATACTGGACTGAGTCCAGGGACCAAGAAAGTGTACTGTGATCACTTTTTGTACACAACCCTTCCCCTCATCATACTGTATAGAGAGCACACCATTACAAAATGAAACTGTAGTCAGGCTCTTGGAACTTGGGTTGATAGCTTCCTCTCTTTTGAACATCATGTGATGGTGGTTATTAGAAAGACCTTTCATCTAGCTCTGCTAATTACATAAAGATCATCAAGGTCTAAAGTGGTAATTAATCCCTTATTCTCAACTTCAGTCAGGCAATTATAAAGTACAACACTCCCTTTGGGAAGTACTTCACTAAACATAGCAATCAATTAGAAAGCCCTCAAAAGTTCTTAACCAAAAAGATCACAAGGCCTAAAGTCTCTGAGCTACCAAGGGAAGCTGGAAGCTCTATTACTTTTATTCAATGTTTTATAGGTTATTGTGAGGGCATCTTTGTCTTTCGTAGCATGCCATTAGAGACAGTACAGTTGTGTAAGATCTTACAGTAACAATAGATGTCCTACTTTTCACTGTTGCAGTATTCATTACATGTGGAATTTCCTGCTGAGGAAAGCCCAACGTCCGGCCATCATACCAAAGCCTTTGCATCCTCCCAGCATAGTACGTCAGATGTATGCTCCCTATGCAGGCATAAGGCATAAAGGTGACATATGTAGATTCATTCCTCAGAACTGAGGTGCCCCAAGTGAACCAGAGGAACCGAAGGAAAAATAAGTACATGTGCATCCAGGAAGGAAGAACAGCCATAAATAGGGCATGAAAAGAAAAAGACCCCCTCAGCCAGCAGTGTTCCCAACAGAAAGGAGAGAAAAAGGAGCAGGACGAAGGAACTAAATACTGCAACAGTCAAAAGTAGGACATCTACTGTTATGGTAAAATCTTACACAACTGTACTAGGTCCTTCCTAATCACAGTTATAGTATTCATTATGTGTAGGAGAGTACCAAACTTACTGTAAAGGATGGGAGGAGAAAGGCAAAGAGGAACCTCCCACAAACCCCTGAAGGCAACTCTACCCTGGCTCTGGAAAGGACATCTGTCTTATAATGTTTAGTAAAAGTGTGGACAGAGGACCAAGTAGCAGGTTCTAGAATGGATCTAGTATCTAGACATTTGAGAAAAGCCCCAGAAGAGGCAGCTGCTGTAAAGCATAACAAAAATAAATGGCCTTAGAAGTCCAGGAGTAGATGGTTTGCTTAGAAACTGCCAAACCCAATGTACTAGTATTTAAACAAAGACCTGGGCAGATGTTTCGATAGCTTTTGTCTTTTTCAAGTAATATCTGATCTATGTAAATCCAAAGTGTGAAGCACCTTCTCACTAGCAGGTTGTGGAGAAGGAAAAAAAAAGAAAAAAAGTTGGCTAGACTGATTGAGGGACAATTCATTAACCACCTTGGACATAATAGAGGGATTAGTATGCAGAGAGACCCTGTCTCTCTGAAAAATCAAAAAGAACCAGGCTCAAAAGGAGCCGGAGTTAGTTTTTCAAGGAAAAAAATGAAGGTCCCAAAAGGCAGAAATAGGTTTACTTGGGGGCTTGATGTGAAAGATGCCTTTACAGAATTGTTTGTCCTCAAAACAAGAGGTCAGTGGCAGGTTCAAGGGCAGAGATTGCTGACAGGCAAGCTTTAACAGAAGAATGTTAGGCCAGCATTGAGTAGTTCACAGCTCACAGAAATGTGAAAGGACCAAAGGGACCCCCACTGAAAAGGTATCCAGGTCACTTTTTAGACACCAAGTAAAACATCTCTTCCATTTAACCACATAGGATTTTCTGGTGGTGGTTTTCCTGGCCTCCTGCAGAACCCTAAAGCACATCTTCAGAAAAGCAGTCTTTCCTAACCCATCCAGTGGATTTTCCAGTACAACTTATGAAGGTGTGTGGCAACAAAATTTGTTAATAGTTGCAGTCTGCTTTAGTAACCTATGGGAGACAGTTTGTTGCTTCATCTCCCTCGGCCACATAAACCATGGATGCCTCCTTCCTGGGGTGGTGCATTTCGAAGGGAGGACTGTTCAAGGGTCCTAGTCATCTGCAGAGGCCCACTTTCATGTCAATGATCTGGAGATGACAGTAGTCCTCCTTGCATTGCAGGTTGTTTGGGGCACCCTTCCCAGATGTGTGACTGCGATACACACAGATAATATTTCTGTTGTCTGGCATCTCCACAAGAAGTGAGGAACATGTTCAAATCCTGTTTGTTGAGAGGCCATTAGGGTTTGGCAATGGACAATTTCTTCTCAGTGGTTTTTGGTGGAAACACACATCCAGGGAAATCCAACATTCTGGTCGATAGCCTCAGCAGAAGTGTTCTGCTTCCTCATGAGTGGTCCCTAAATCCAAGGGTTGCAGATTGGATTTTTCCATCCTGGGGCACTCAGTGTTGTAAGCTATTCACCTCCCCATACAACACCAAGTGCAGCAGCTTTTATGCCTTAGTTACCCCATTTGGGACAGTCACCCAGGGATTCTCTGGTGATGTTCATCGTGTTACACTGCTGCAGTCATTACACTTGGGTTATCCTGCCATCAGGCGGTCCCACAGTTGGCCAGAGTTCCAAAGTCTTGGTCCGGCATCGGTTGCTGTCGCCTCCTCCCTGACGTCAGTGCGACAGTGGTATATAAGATGCAGCCGACGCCATTTTCTCCAGTCTTTCTTGCCGCGCAGTGCCCCAAGCAGAAGCAGTTCGCAAGTGCCGGTCGGCCGACTCCTAAGATTTTCATTCTGAATCCAGAACCGAAGTCTTCTAAAAAAGCTAAGTATCCCGTTGGGGAAACTTTTTTTGCCTCAGACCGATGTCAGTAAAAGTTAATAACTGTATTTCTTGTGGGAAGCAAATACCTCATAAGGATTTCCACTCCTATTGTATTCCATGCCTAGGCCCTGACCACAATGTCACTGGTTGTCGGTTTTGTGCTAGGTTTAATAAGCGCACTATTAAACATTGGTTTGATTTTGCCCGGCATTATTTTGGTAGAAAATTCAATTACACCATGCCGTCGGAAATTCCGATGACCGCAATGCATAAAAAGCGCAAGGACAAGGACAGGCATCTGAGGCCCAAAACGGATGCGAGGCCTCTTCTAGGCCAGTCACCGGTTCTCCGGTTTTCAGCAAGGCGCCTACGCAGCCCCTAACGACCGCTTCCACAGAACCACAGACCGCCTCCGACTCCCACGTGGAGCTGGCTGGGCCTTCGGATGCACTAGGCCTTCAGTTTACCGATCCTAAACCTACAGAGGAAACCGAAGTAGCTGAGCAATCCACAGCTACAGAGGGTGTTTTCAGACCTACCCAGTTAACTATTAAACCCTCTGTTAAGTCTAAGCCCCCCTTAAAGGCTAAGAAACAGCCACAACTCTCTCCAGGACAGGCTTCCATGCCTAAGAAACAAATGCTAAAAATGGCCGAGGACCTAATCACCCTGATCAGGGGGTCCCATCCCCCTCCTGATAAAAGGCCCAGGCAGGATGCAGACTATGAATCTTCTGACCAGGTGTCCATTTTCTCTGACTCTTCCTCGGACCTAGGATATTCTTTACCCCCTTATGAGGATTCTGATGCTGAGGAATCAATTCCATCAGCCTCTCCGCCTGAGGATTACTCCTTTGGGGAGACCTTACATACCATGAGAGAGCATTTCCATTGGGAAGGCCAGGATTACTCAGAATCCAAGAAAAGACTCAGAGACTTCCTTTTATTGCCCCAACACAGACCCCTTACTATCCCACCAGTTTTAGACATTGTGGATGATGTGTACACTGAGTCCAGTTTGAACCCTGACTCCTTACCCCCAGCCCTAGTTAAACCAGATAGATATTACAGAGTCCCTGACTCTCACAAATTTCTGTACAAAAGCCCTGTTGCTGACCCTGAAACTATTTCTCAGGGACCCAAAGGGATTAAGGCCATATCAGCAAAAAAAACAGTTCCCTCTGACAGAGATTCCAGAGCATTAAACAGATGGGGAAAGAAGGTATATACGTCTGCCACTTTAGCAATGAGAGCCTTGAATTGCCAGTTTCACATGCTAAAATATCAGCAATTTTTGATGTCTCAGTTGAAACAAAAGATGCTTCCAGATTCAGATCCTCCTAACTTAAAAGAAATGCAGGATTTATTGCATGCAGCTGAACAAGTAGGAAAACATACTTTGCAATGTGGGTTTGATTCCTTAGAAGCCTCCTGTAGAGCAGCAGTTACAGGCTCTGTCATTAGAAGGCATGCTTGGTTAAAAGAACATACGTTACCAGATCATGTTAAGGTCAAACTATTGTATGCACCTTTGCAGCGGGATGTGCTGTTTGGAGTTAAGGCAGAGGAGGTATTAAAGAAGATGGAGGATAAGGCTAAATCTATGCAAATGGTGAAAGATTTCCTACAGGTTCAGCCTCCTCGTTTTAGCAGAAATTGGCCAACAAAGAATTGGTCCTTTCCAGTCACAGATAGACCTCAAAGGGGCAGATACATACGTCCAAGAGGTAGAGGTAAGACACAAGGCCCTTACAGGCCTCGACAATGGGGCACACCAGGCCAAAAAGAAGGGGAAGACAGGGCTCAACCTTATAAAAAACAGCCTCAATGACTTTCCACTACAGCTGCCAAACAGCTCTCTCTTGGCAGCTCCCTTAGGAGGAAAACTGGCACTTTTCTATCACAATTGGCATTGCATCACCAAAGACAAATGGGTTCTCAACATTGTATTTCAAGGTTACAGGTTCCATTTCCACACCTTTCCAAGGCTAAAAGGAATGCCAAATCTGCCACCAAATTAATGGGCAGAGGCTCAAAAACAAATTACAGCACTCATGGACATGAGAGCTATTCAAAAGGTACCACCACAGGAACAAGGACAAGGATTTTACTCAAGACTCTTTCTGATTCCCAGAAAGGACAAAGCCTGGAGACCCATTCTGGACCTTTCTACACTAAACACTTACCTGGATGTTCTGAAATTCAAGATGTTGACACTACAGCAGCTTCTTCCCATGCTGGGCAAGAAAGCTTGGCTCGTGACTTTGGACCTCAAAGAGGCATACCTGCATGTCCCTATCAGACAAAATTGTAGAAGACACCTCAGATTTCTAGCTGGTTCAATGCACTATCAATTCTCTGCACTGCCCTTTGGCTTATCTACTGCACCCAGGGTCTTCACAAAGTGCCTGGCACCAGTAATTGCATTTTGCAGGCAAAAAGGAATTCAAATTTATCCATACCTGGACGACTGCCTGATTCAAGCAGAGAGCAAGGACATTCTACTAAAGCAACTGGCGTACGTAAAAAAGTTATTAAGTTGCCAGAGGTACACAGTAAATGAAAAGAAATCAAAACTAGTGCCCTCACAACAGATAATATTCCTGGATGCCAGCTTGAACACAACGGCCCAGATGGCTTATTTCACGCCAGACAAGCAAGGACATCTGACTCAATATTTTCAATTAATGGCAACAAAGACCCAACTCCCTGCAAGAAAAATTCTGCAGGCCTTGGGCTAAATGGCATCTTGCATACTACTAATTCCATATGCCAGGCTGCATATGAGGAAACTACAATGGTACCTAAAGAGTGTATGGTCTCAACACTGTCAAAGTTTGGAAACAGTTATACCACTAATTCCTTGCCCACAACAGGAGTTTCGGCAAACACTGACAACAGATGCATCGGATTATGCCTGGGGAGCACACATGGCAGGAAAATGTATCCAGGGCTAGTGGCCCACAGAGCAAAAACATCTCCACATCAATCAAAAAGAGATGCTAGCTGTACAAAATACTATTATAGCTTTCAAGGACCTACTGCATCCAGGGCAATTACTATTAAAGACAGACAACACCCCAGTTATGTGGTGCATAAACAAGCAAGGGGGCACACACTCCTACCCCCTCTGCAGACAAGCCATGACCTTGTGGAACACAGCTCTAAACTACCAAGTTCATCTGCAAGCACAATTCCTGCCAGGAGAGAAAAACACACTGGCAGACGACCTAAGCAGAAACATTATGGACCCACACGAATGGGAACTGAACCCACAAATATTCAGAATGATAACACAAAAATGGTGGAACCCAGACATAGATCTGTTTGCTACCCCAAAAAACTGCCAATTACAAAAATTCTGCACAAGGAGCTACCATCCACAAGCATGGAAAGTGGATGCCCTCTCATTCAGCTGGAAAAAGCTACAAATATACGCTTTCCCCCCTTTACCTCTCCTTCCAAAGGTACTCATAAAAGCCAGGCAGGAAGAGCCAAAAATTATATTGATTGCACCAGACTGGCCACGCCAGCACTGGTACCCAATCTTAAAGAACTTGACACAAGAACCACCCTGGATTTTGCCACAAATTCCACAGTTGCTGACTCAGCACAACAATCAGATACTTCACAGCCAGCTAAAGACCTTAAATCTAGCTGCATGGAAAATTCCTTAGTCAAGCAAGCAATACCTCTCTCCAAAGCTGTTATGGATGTCATTCTGGAGGCCAGAAGGCCTAGCACCAGGAAAGCATACTCGGACAAATGGAAGAGATTCTGTGCCTGGAACCAAGCGCACAGCCTTGACCCTCTAGTCCCAAACATTCCTCAGATACTGCAATACGTAACTGAGATGCTGGACAAGGGCCTCTCTTTTTCATCCATCAAGATCCACGCCTCAGCTATTTCTGCTCATTCCAACACGGATCCACCAATTTTTTCTAATCCTTTGCTCAAACAATACCTCAGAGGGGCTAAAAACATAAGACCGCCCCATAGAGCACCAACACTTACTTGGAACCTGAATTTTGTTTTGGAAAAATTAACTTTACCTCCTTTTAAACCAGGTAACACAGCAGAATTAAAATACATCTCTTGGAAAACTGCTCTGCTACTGGCAATAACATCAGCACAAAGAGTTTCAGAATTACAAGCACTAATGACAGTGGAACCTTTCCTCATCTTCCATCAGGACAGACTGTCTTTAAGAACCAACCCTACGTTTATGCCAAAGGTGGTATCAAGTGTGGCTCTAAACCAAACTATTCACTTGCCAACTTTTTATCCAAAACCACAGAACAAAGGGGAGAGACTACTACATTCTTTGGACATTCACAGACAGTTATGCTTCTACTTGGACAAAACCAAAGCTTTCAGAAAATCTGAGCAATTATTGGTAGCATACGCTGCAGGAGCACAGGGAAAAGCCATTTCAAAGCAGACTATTTCAAAATGGATAGGACACTGTATACGTTTCTGCTATACCCACCATGGGAAACCTGTACCTAGCAGCATTAGATCTCACTCCACCATGGCAACAGCCACTTCAACTGCCTACCTCAGAGGAGTACCTACCAAGGATATTTTGGAAGCAGCAACATGGAGTTCTGTGCATACCTTCACCAAACATTACCATTTGCCTTTGTACTCCAAATCCAGAGCTGGCTTCGCCACTGCTGTACTGCAGGGCCTTATAGCCACCACTAATGCTTTCTAGATCCAGCCTCCCTTCCTCAGCTTTGGGATTCCACCCAAGTGTAATGACTGCAGCAGTGTAACACGATGAACATCGTACAGTTTTGTACCTACCATAAATGTAGATGTTCGAGTGTAAACACTGCTGCAGTCCAGGTTACCCTCCTTCCCCTCTTACTTTCTGGTATTTACCCAGGGCATATACCCTTTATTACCTATGGGGAGTATTTGCTGGTAACTAAAAATGGTTGTTTGCTTTTCTTTTGTATGTTTTTTTACTAGCAATTTGTATCCCCTACCTATTTGGGGGCACCTGACATCTGGGGCAAGAAAAACTGAAGAAAATGGCGTCGGCTGCATCTTATATACCTCTGTCACACTGACGTCAGGGAGGAGGTGACAGCAACCAACGCCGGACCAAGACTTTGGAACTCTGGCCGACTGCGGGACCGCCTGACGGCAGGATATCCCAAGTGTAATGACTGCAGCAGTGTTTACACTCGAACATCTACATTTATGGTAGGTACAAAACTGTACTTTTGTATGGCCCCTGGGGCTTCTTTATACTTATCCCACTAATGATAAAGTTTCTTCAGAAGGCAGTCTGCTGCAGAACTACTGTGATCCTCAGAGCTCCCTTTTGGCCTTGTCAGGTGTTTTTTTTCCCCCTTTCCTTTGGCCTCTTCTGAAGTCTTCCCCAGATCTCATTTCTCATCCAGTGGACCTGGATCCCCCAAACCTTCAGTCCCTCAGTTAACCGCATGGTTCCTCCAGTTCCCTTTTTGGCCAGAAATCCCAAGCTTTTGCAGGCTGTTGTTCACATGTTGTCTTCACCTCAAAAACAGTTTATTTGAAAAGTCTGTTCCAGTAAATAGAGAAGGTTTGTCCTGTGGGTAGAATCTATGGGACTCGACCCTTTCTCTGCCCCTTTGGAATCTGATTTGGATTTTTCCACAGAGTTCTTTCAGTCTGGTTCCATTTTTTCTACAATGAAAATGCAGTTGACAGCCATCTCTAACTTTCATGTTTGCAAAGGTAATGT
This sequence comes from Protopterus annectens, assembly GCF_019279795.1. NCBI lineage: Eukaryota > Metazoa > Chordata > Ceratodontiformes > Protopteridae > Protopterus > Protopterus annectens. The sequence goes on from NC_056741.1 coordinate 1,407,127,825, forward strand.
GCCTTTGGCTTCCCTTAAGATTTCCAAGGCATTCCTCAAGGATACCTTTTTGCTGTGTCCCCTGGTTTGGGATCCGGTTCCTCCCTGGGATTTGCCTTTTGTTTTGCAGGTCTGTACAGGCCTTCCATTTGAACCTTCAGCTACTTCTGACTTGAAGCTTTTGTCTTGGAAAACTTTGTTTTTGGTGGTGGTTACTTCCGCAAGGAAGGTTTTGCAGTTGCAAGCTTGATTCTCACCTCCTTATATGGTGTTCCATAAAGCCATGTTTTTTCTTCATATGAACCCTTCTGCCAAAGATAGCTTCTGAGAATAACCTTAACAGTTCTACTCCTCTTCCTGCGTTTTTACCAATTTCTCCAATAAAGGTGGCTACCTTTTTGCATTGTTTGGATGTTAGTAGGCACCTGAGAATTTATTTGGACCATACCAAAAAGTTCAGAAAATCCAGTAATTTATTTTTATCCCTTGCAAAATCCAGGCTGGGCTCACCTGTGTCCAAAGTAACTTTATCCAAGTGGCTGTCAGATGTTATTTTATTTGCATATTCTTTGAAAGGCAAGACTCTTCCACACAAGCCTAAGGGTCATTCCACAAGGGCTATGGCTACTGCTACAGCTTTCCTTTCTAGAGTACCAATGGATGATGTTTGTACAACTGCTACTTGGCTGGGTCAACACACGTGTGTTGCAATATAAGCTGGATATTCAGTCTAGATATTGGGCTTCCTTTGGCTCCACTGTGTTGCAGAATATCCTTTCCTTACTTCCTCCATAGAAATTTTTCATAGCTGAGGACTTTGTCACACAAGTTGAAGCCAGACTGAGCAGAAAATATCGGATATAAAAATGATGTACTTACCGTAACAGTAAATTCGGGTTGTCTGTCTTCATCTGGTTCAACCTCCTCCTTCCTTTTGTTGCTATGGTGAGCTTCCCCTTTTTGTGATGACCAGATAACGGAGGTAGTCTGTTCCTTATTTTTGGAATCTTGCATCCTCCTTGGTCGTTGAACTTTTTTTTAGTATATTTTGAAAGTGATCGTTAAGGGGTAAACTCAATCTGAGTATTAGGGTTAGGAGTGGGGAGTTGTGAGTAAGGGAGGCGAAGCCAAGCAACTTCAAAGTCTGATGGAATTGGCCAGTGTCTGATCAGAGTCAGATCCAAATACCCACAGGTTGAACCAGACAGAGACAAACATGGCTCTATCATTATGGGAAATGCATAACTTTCATTTCTCCAGGTAGATGAAAAACAAAGATAGATGGCTGTGAAGAATTTAATAAACAAAAGCCTGACAAGTGGTACACTGGATATGGTCATACATAGCACCCAACAGAACAAGCACTTTTTGTGTCCATCTTTATGGGGAATCTACCTCCCACACTGGCATTTTCCCTTCCTGGATGACATTAAACATAGAGAAGAAAGAAAAGGAACCCCCAACAGGGCAAGTATTTGTAAATGGCTTGGTAGGAACCAACTCAGCAAAAGGTGATGAGATAGGCATTCAGCTGTGGTGTTTGGACTGGGGGCAGAGAGGTTCTGAGGACTGAGCATGCATTTGTTACCTTTTATACTCTATGCCTGCACAGGGAGCATACGTCTGATGTAAAATACTGGAAGGATGTAAAAGCTTTAGTATGTTGGCCGGATGTTGGCCTATCCTCGGCAGGAGATCCCATATGTAATGAATACTGCAACAGTGATAAGGAAGAAGATCTGATTGTCTGGATCTCCTGTATTTCTGCAAGTCCAATATCCCCACCAGTACTAGAACCAGGGACCTAAATCTTCACCAACAGGTAAGTAAAACACAGTGAAGGGACAAGTTTATAACTCCCAAACCTCTGAAATAAACTTCCACTGTTAAGCAGTGCCACTCATGATCTTCCTTTAAGCATAGCATAGATGACTGGATACATATTCACAAACTTACTGTGGGATTGACTGGTATGGCTTCCTGAAGAAAGTTAGGCTGAAGTAGGGTATTGCAAGGTGGAATGGTCATAAGACTCCATGAACTTGGAATCTGTAAACATAACTTTGGTTGGATAGTAGTCCGGAGGAATCAACGGCAACAGATGCCTATTTTAGTTTAGAAAAAAGTATATTTTTTATTTTAACCTGTAACAAGCTGTTGCTACTGTTTATAACTCACATGAAGTGCTACAGTGCTCAGGTTAGACCACAAATGCATTACTACCTTTTAAAAACTGGTATGCATTTAAAGAGTTATGAGACTGGATCAGATGGCCAATAGTGTCTCCTAACACTTTGAGCCCAGAGTAGTTGCCCCTTCTCCCTGCCCTAGCTATACAGATTTGAAGATAAATCAAGTTTAAAAAAAAAAAAAAAAACAGAAACAAAATAACAAACTAGTAATCATTTTGTCCAGTAAAGTCTATCAAATCTGAGAAGACATATTAAAATGAAAAGAACAGGTTCAAGTGCTTAGTAAGTGCCTGTAAAGTACATCTAGAAACTTTTGCACCAGTTTCTTAAGTCTTGCCCTGTCTTATATTTCTAGCCTTTGGAATACGTTACCACAACAGGTCAATAAAGTACTTCTTTTGCTACCTTTAAGGCTAATCTTGAAGACTGGATGGGTAAAGAGAAATTTACACCAGGGTTGTCACATACGACTCTACTCAGTTTGGGAGATGAGCACTGTTAAGTGTTTGAAAAGGGTGGCAGAACTGTTAAGGTTGCCTGCTTAAAGGTGAATATGGCTGGTCATCTTATTATCTCCATAACTGGTTCCTTAATATGCTATGCTCCTGTCTATGTTGTTGCCCAAAAAGGTACCTTTCAAAGAAAGTCGTTAACAGTAATCAGCTTAATGATTTCCTACATGTTTATGCACTTGTGATGTTTTATTTTTAATAGTTTGTTAACCAGATTAGACCCACTGATCACAGATACTTGTTTTGAGGGGTGACCTTAGGAACACTGCTCAGGTAGGTACCTTGATCAGACTTGTACAGTCTAAGTGGATACACAAGAAATGAAGGCCAGGATTCAGGCAGTGAATACCAACAGTATCTCATAGCCTTAGCCCCCCACCCTGAATTTTAAGACATTTTTTCACATGCACTTGATGACAGATCCACACAGGTAACTGCTTTTAAACTGCTATTAAAATGATTTTCACCTCTTCAGCATGCTTAGTAGATTCTCAGTAATGCAGTGTGTGTGACTCAAGGCTTAAAAAGGGTAACAACTGGGGCTCTATTTGCAGATGATATTATTTTATACCTGACAAAACTAAAGAGACATTAGGTTGTGTAACATTTTGAGACAGTTTCAGATCTTTTCGGGATACAAAATTAATGAAGCTAAAACAAAGGCAATAGCGGTAAATTATGTACCCACATATGAATTGGTTCAGCTACATCCATTTTTATGGGGACATGATAAAATGAAGTATTTTGGAGTACAGGTTAAAAATGATTCTGGTGTGGCAGTTAAGGATATGTGGGAAGATACTAAACAAAAGTTAAATCAAAAACTGAGAAAATGTAAGCTTTGTTATATGGATACAGATAGTAAGATACAAGCAGTTAAAATGTTTTAGTCCCATTAGTCTTATACACAGGTCAGGCATATTTTTATCAACCAGAGGAGAAGTTGTGGATGGCAATTAATAAAAAAAGCTGAAAGACTTTATTTGGGAGGGGAAGACAGCAAAAGTCAAATGGGGGTAAGCTGATTCTTCCAGTACAACAGGATGGATTGGGGTTACCCAATTTGAAGAGGTTTAAGTAGCAGAAAGTATCCTAAGAACTAAGCCAACACAGGAATGGAGAAAGGAGATTCTGCCGATGGGGATGATTGCAATTAGGGAGGTAGGCAATAGGCAAGAGGAGGCTGGAATTTATTCTAGAAAACTGCCAAAGGAACCAAGGTATTGGGAGCAAGTAACTAGAGAGGGAAAGATGATATATGATTATTTGGACTGCAGGTTCGAGATTGCCTTCCCTATTAAGGATTGATATTGGAGAATAGGCAGAGAGAAAGAAGTAGGGTTTTTTAAACAAAAGACCAGCACTGGTAAAGTTTTTAGTAGAATCTAGAACTGAAGCTGCGATTAAAAAAGTAATAACTAGTAGAACATCTAAAATATTGCACGATAACTGTAAGAATCAGAGGAGGTTATAAAGGACTGGGAAGAGAGATTGGATAAGGAATTCACAAAGAAACAATTGGAGGGTATATGTATGTCTCTAAAATATGAAAGAAGATCTGTAAGATTTAGAATATTGCTTGGAAATGTTTACATAGATATTTTTATACTCCAAGTAGACTCCAGAGAATTTTTCCTCAGGTAGACAGCAAATGTTGAAGGTGTGACGGGGAAGAAAGATGTAATTGGATTACATATTTTCTGGGAGTGTGGTGAGTTGGAGGACTTTAAGGATTCCCTGCAGGATGCACTGTTGGAGATGCTGGGAGGGCAGGTTAGTGTGATGATGGAGATGATTTTTTGAGCTATGATACAGAATCAGAATTGCCTAGACATGGTAAAGCCTTGCTGTGTATAATTATGGTGGCTGCCAAAAAAGCAATTACTAGAAAATGGAAATCAAAATCTAAACCAAGTATACTAGAAGGAGTGAATATAATAACAGAGATAAAACAACTGTAAGTGAGATCTTTAGAAAAGGTAGGAGTAAACTACATAGGAAAAATGGGAATTGTGGGAACAGTACATATGGGGAGGAATGAGGTTTAATAGAAGGCAGGACTTAAATGAGCTATGTAATGTTTGACTGAAAATAGATTGATTATAAGTGATGTATAATGTTTGCAACTGGGAGTGTGTCAGTATGGTTTGTGATATAAAATCCTTGAAAGTAGGATTGTGTGAATAGGGTTTGTTTCCTTTTATATAAATATATGATTGCCTATGTTGTGATGGTTTAATAACAATGTTTCTTGTTAAAAAAAGAGAGGGCATGAATTGCATAATTTATGTAATGTTGCTTTGGTTATATGATATATAGCAGTATATGTGAAGTATAATGTTTGTAAACGTGAACTTGCTAAAATAGTTTGCATTTATATAAATGTAAATTTGCCTGTGTCACAACTGATAATTCAATAAAGGTGTTTAAAATAATGGTAATAAATGGCACCACCTGCCCATAAAAAGTAGAAATTTTCCTAAGCCTTAAAAACAAGATTTAAATAATTTTGTAGTGTTGAGACATTAAAGCAAATATATATATATATATATATATATATATATATATATATATATATATATATATATATTAATTAGAAAATGTGAGTTGCAAGTTCATAAAAGTGTCTAGGGCACAAAGCACATTGCCTGCTAACATGGCTTAAGGATTTGACAGCCTGACCTCTCTTGCATCCATTTCCTATACAAAGGGACATCAAGATAGAAGTAACCAGGAGACATGTATCCTGAATGCAGAGGCTCCAGTTGAACTCCCATGTGCCCTAGTGGTGCTCCATCCTTGTGACACAAGTGAAAGAAGATGCAAATGCAAGCAGGAGGCAAAAGGAACTGGGAGCTACATTTGTATGGGATTGTACTCTAGCAAACGCACCCTGCTGTGGTGATTTTTTTACTTGCTTTTCTAAGGCTGCTGTGTCATACTTCCTGTAAAGCATTCCTTAACCACTTAAACTGCCTCAGCAATCTCCTTTTGGCCATGTTTCTGTGATAACCACCAAAGAAAAACGGAGTACGCCTGGTAAAAAGTCACAAAAAAGCAAAAATACTAGTCGTAGTGAACGTAACCACCAAATAGTAAATGTCCAGTGAATGTAGAAGTACGTAGAAAACTGCCACTACACGTTCTGTAGATAAATGATCATGCCACCAAATAATAAAATGTCCAATTTATTGAAATATAGATGGAAAACTGCCACAACACGTTTTCTGAATATATTAACGTTGCTAACTGCCACAACACATTTTTGTAGGAGTTACACTCGAACTTTATCAGATATTGAAAAAAAACATCATTTCATCACTTCCTTTTTATATATCTTGTTAAAATACTTCTCCAATTAATTAATTAAACTTTTAAAGAACCCTTGGTTGAAATTGCATTTATATTGGTTTGTTCCAATAGACAGGGTAAATACAAACCCATTTTAGGAACGGGATTAATAGAGTCTAATCCCCATAAATATAGTCACCAGGAAGGCGAGGCTGGTTCAGGATATAATGGATCTTTGTTACTAAGTTCAGTGTCAATGCTTATGCAATTAAAAACATTGTAGAAAGTGAATGGGCTAAATTTAGTGAATTTATTTAATTTAAAGGGGAAATCAGTCAAAACTGTTTTCCGAAAAGGTTATAATATAAAAAACGTTTTGGGAAATACTAAATATTCTTCAGTATTTTCCAGTAAATCAAAGGGTACATACAAGTGTGGTGCATGCCCCCAATGTAAATATATCATGCATAAACAAGTAAACAAGAAATATTTGTGACAGCTAGGAAAAGATGGTTAAAAGCATCTAACTACTCTAATTGTAATTCTCAGGGGTTGGTATACATTGCTATGTGTGAGGGTTGTGAGGGGTTCTACGTAGGAAAAACTGAAAGAACTCTGAAACGTAGAATATATAAACATATGAATGATATTCAGAAGCAAAGTTCCAGAAATGCCCTGTATAAACACACCCTCCAATGTCCCCAAGCCAAATTTTATTTGTATGTGGTGGAAATGGTTCCTAAAGAGCTTAGGGGAGGCCCCTGGGAAACAAAATTAGAATTCAGGGAGACATATTGGCAAATTATTTTGGAAGCCAACAAGCCTCCAGGCATGAATGACCACATATCTATTGCCCCCTTACTTAAACTTAGATCTGTGAAACTGTAGTGTAAATAATTATGGAATGCTAGTGTGGAACAAAATTTTTCATTTAATGTTCTTATACATACAATTTTTATACATTTCACCTATATTGGACTTTATTGCTGGGATTATGTAACCCATCCTATTATATATTATATATTATATATTACCTTTTACATACAATTTATATGTGTTTCTATAATATGTTTTATAGATTTTATTGTTTTAAGAATTTTTAGTATATAAATTGTATTACATATTACTACAAGTGTTTTTATATTGAAACTTAGTTTTATAATACAAAGTTATGGAATTGGGTAATATTTATGTAGAACAACCAATATAAATGCAATTTCAACCAAGGGTTCTTTAAAAGTTTAATTAATTAATTAGAGAAGTATTTTAACCAGATGTATAAAAAGGAAGTGATGAAATGATGTTTTTTTCAATATCTGATGAAGTTTGAGTGTAACTCCTATGAAAACGTGTTGTGACAGTTAGCAACGTTAATATATTCAGAAAACGTGTTGTGGCAGTTTTCCATCTATATTTTAATAAATTGGACATTTTGTTATTAGGTGGCACGATCATTTATCTAGAGAATGTGTAGTGGCAGTTTTCTACGTGCTTCTACATTCACTGAACATTTATTATTTGGTGGTTACATTCACTACGAGTGGTATTTTTGCTTTTTTGTCATATTTCTGTGATAGTTTAACAAGGTGGGAAGGCAAGACCTGCCATTGCTAGCTATTAGCATTTTTTGGTCTAGTCCCTTGGAGCATTTTCCTCCTGGACTGGTACTGACATTTTTACAAAATTACATAAAAATAGTGTTTGCATGCCATGAATACTATCTTCCAAATGCACCTCTCCATGCAGAATCCCATACTAAGGAACACAACGTATACAGACATGTAAAAGGTGAGAAAAAGAAGCTGGTCTACTTCTACCCTTCTTACATGACTATGTTGGAAGCCTAAGCTGGTGGGTGGTCTTCTAGAGATAAAGTAAAAGTACTGTTTATAGAGGTGCAGCTCTTATGGATGTTAGAGGTGCAGCTCTTTTAGATGTTCTCTGTCTATATAGCAGAGCTACTACATATAAATGCACTTTGAAATAGGGTTTTTTCATTTTCATTTTCATTTTACATTTGATAACCGGGAAAGTCCGACTGGACACAGGTCCATTTTCAACAGAGGCCCGGGGGGGGGGCTCCAAATACAATACAGTACATCAGTGAGGATTTGAGCTTACATCAAGAATACATTTCAGCATGCAATATGCAGACATTAACAACCTTTTGCTGAAAGGAATATATACAATACATTACAAGATTACATTTCAGCATGTAATAAGCAGAGTTTAACAATTTTTGTTGTAAGGATTATATGCAGTACATTATAAGACTGAAAACAGTACAATAATTGAAAAAAGTACAAAGCACTTTTTTTTTGATAGGAGTTCATTCTGAAAAGCCGTTATGGTTGGGGTAGAACAGGTATTACTGGGTAACTAGAGGAAGAAACAGATGATATTTAGCAGAATTCATGCAACAGTGCAGTGGTGTGGTTTAACCTGGGGAGTTACAAGAGCAAAGCCAGTTTTTTGAATAGTGGGTTTTGAGGAGTTTTTTTTAAACTGGAAGGCAGAGGTTGTAGAAGTTATGTGGTTTGGAGGTGAGTTCCAGATCCTGGCTATATAGTGCATGCAAAGAGAGATTTACCAGCATCATTTTTGTCTTTGATGACACTTACAAGGTTTTGGTTACCAGATCCTAAGGTTCTGGAGGTTGTGTAGGGCTGAATTAGATTCTGTACTAATGGGGTTTTGTCAAGGAGGTAGTAAAGTTTGTTGTCATTTTAGATACTCAAAGTGGGACTTTTTATGAAAAAGTATGCAATTTCAGGACAAATCTTACCCACACCTAGTACAAAGGACTGGCTTTTACTTTGCTGCTAAAGTAAAAGACCACTTTTCTAGAATTTCATTTGTGTCTGTTGTTTCATATCATATTTATGTGCTTCATGTACAAGATAACCATTGTATTCAAGTCTTAAAGTTAGGAATTTTTGGTCCCAAAATCTGAGGTCATTTGCTAGTTTCACATTTTTTTTCACAGGATATAACCGTCCATATAGGGATTGTCTCATGTAAAGAGATACTAGTGATAACTGTAGTGTGAAGGGATGCACTTGAGAGGATTGCCAACATACCTATAAACTGTCCAGATTTTCACTGAATGTCCAGATTTTTACCTCATTTTTTTGTGGTCTGGTCTTTATGAATTTTTTGTTTTTCTGGCAAACCACTGGGGATTGAAATATCTAAATAATGACAGACATTTGAGTTTCAGACTTCATATCCTTCAGAAAATTAATGCCAACAAAAAAATGCTATTCGAGCAACTTTCTAAGTTTATAAGAACAATATTTAAAACCTATCCCTGCTTTGGGTCTTTGTCCCCCATTTTTGGCTTTGTTCAGATTTCTTGCGCTAAGAAGTTGAGAGGTATGGATTTTGCCAGAAATTTCATATTGACTGATTTATCCCTTTGACAGAACATTTTTGAAATTGTAGAGAGAAACAAAATGTCCGCACCTGTCCAGGATGATCATTGTGGCACTCCTGGCTACTGCCATGATGAAACAGTGACCCTAATCCATAATACTTTACAAGGGCAGTGTGTCCATTTTGCAATTACATCCTTTTATCTGTTAAGTTGTGATTAGCTGTAGCTGCCTATCAAAATATTGCTACACTTGGAATTTAATGTAATCATGATGGACATGTTTAGAGAACATAGTGCTCTAACAAAAGTTAGGTATGGGCACTGCTGCTTCTAAGCTAGTGCATTTGTCAGCCGCAATCCAAGTTTGTGATTTTTTTGCTGTTATGGACATTGTTAAACAAGTTCTTTTCTTAACTGGTGATGAAAGTGACAAGCTGAAGTCAGAGACTCGTACTGTTGGGTCCAGCCAGCCATTACACCTGCACTAGGGATAGCAGTTCGGAGTAAGAAAAGCACTGGCCACTTTAAGCAGCTCTGATTTAAAGAACTCCACTGATGACAAGCACTATACAAAGCCCACTTTCCTTTTAGGTTAATCTGTGGTGGTTCGCTTATGACTGATCACAAGCTAATTTTTAGGTACATTGAGACACTTACCACCAGGCATTAAATTCAGCTTTCATGTGCAGTGACGTAAATTAGCTTTTATGTAATTACTACCATGGGCTATAAAAGCAAATTTGTTGCAGTGTGTCTTTTAAGTGAAGCTACTTAACTGTTCATCAATTACCCATAATGGTTCTGCCCCAGAAATGGCAGCGATTTTTAATTAACTGGGTAAATGAACTGGTCTTTCCTGAATATTTTTCATCCAACACCCTTGCCACAAGCACAATGGCAAATGTATTTATGAAAAATATAGATTAGGCAATCTAAGAGCATGTTTTTTTTGCTCTCTCTTGTTTCTTTTAAATAAGTATAATTTACTGATTTATAATGGGAAAAGCTTAGAAAATTCAGAAACAGAAAACTTTAACTAGGGACCGACATTAACATAACTGATTATAACCTGAAAGATTGATGGGTTTGTTTAGTGTTAAAAATATTTGTTTTTTTAATGGGTCTGTTTTGTATTTTCCACTGGGCTAAAGCAGCTTTAAAGGAACTAAGGGGAAGTCTGCTGAGTCAAGATCAGGAATGTCCCTAAAGTGAGGAGCCGTTAGGAGATCGGTTTGCATCTCCTGTACGCTTCTTTCATTCTGTAACAAGAGAGCTGACTTTGACGGCAGATGGTTGGGAGTGTGGAATTCACCAGTGATGTCATTCTTAGCTGTTCAGTGGTGTGTAAACTGTGAGTCATAACATAAACAGTTGCGCTGTACTGTAATTTCTTTACTGAACATCTGTAACAGGATGAATGAGACAGTAGGCAGAAGCGCTACTTGGTAAAATAATATTGTTTGGGTAGCAGTGTTGCTAAGGCCTTTAAATCACTAGTAATTTATATGGGTCATTTAGTTTATTTTGTCTCAACAGGAAGGATGATAAATAGAAGAATGTGCCCGTTTGTTGGTTTACATATAAATCCTGCTGTCACAATGTCACAGCATAGTGGACAGCCTGTGTTTTTAACTAATTCATGGGCAGGCAAATAAAAGCAGTGTTTAAACATAATGTATAACTTCTGCTGCAGCAAAGGTATCAGTTTTACTGAAATATTTAGATTTGTTCAGATCTCATGGTAAAGATGTATGAGTGGGCCTGTCCCATTTCCTTCTGCTGTTTTATTGCTTAAGAGGTTCAAGAAATGTTGTAAAAAAAAAAAAAAAAACTGTGGCTGAAAATGGTTCTTGCTGTCAAGAGCATCAGCATGTAAAATGCATACGTGGTGTGTCATTTTTTCCATTAAAGCTGCATGTGACACCCCCTCACCCCTGTGCTCATATCTGTCAACTGTCCAGATTTTCTCCTTATGTTTTGGGTCAGTTCCTTATTAAGTGAGAAACATTTCAGTTTTAGACATCATATCCATCAGAAAATGCATACTGATGCAAAACTGGTTACTCTAGTAAATTAAGTTTATAAGAGCACTATTTAAAACCTGTCCCTATTTTTAGGTCATTGTTTCCCCATTATTTTTGGCTTTGTCAAGACTTCTAGAGCTAAGAGATTGAGAGATATGTTGAGCTCATTTAGTTCAAATAATTCTGCAAGGTTTCATCTAACAGAAGTTGCACAGTTTCTGAGCTGTGAATGTTATCACCACTACTGCTGTTTCTGCCGAAGTTTAGGTTTCTTTTAAAATAATTTTAAGATGGCATGACATTGTCTGTTTCCACCATGGTCTTGTCCAGAACTTGGATAAAGATTTACTGTGCCAGATGTACATTTTGTTTTCTGATCCTTCCGATCCTTCCTTGTCCAACTGTTCATCTCCACTTTAACTGCGATCATCAGCTATTGCTAGAGAAACAGATGCAGATGTTCACATTCTAAGTTAACTGTTTATAGGTGAAGACGGCTGCCAAGATTCGCATTGTGCACATACTGCCCTTTTAAGTATCACAGTATTGTCAAAATGTTTATTACAGCACACACATATCCGATCTGTTTTGGGTAAATCCTGACTGCCTCTACAGTAGCTCTCTGCATTGGAATCTACCAGATCTTCTGAAGTATCACACAGAGGCCTCTTTTTATCTAAACATTTGGAGAAGTTAAAAAAATGGAATGGACTATTGTGTTGCAAGTTGTCTGCAGCCTGCCAAGCAGAAGCAAGTTGACAGCTTATTGGTCTCTGTAGTCTTCTGAACCATCCTACTGTAGTTCACCAAGTTATTGGTGGCCAGTACATATAAATAAGGAAAGCTTGGCCAAAAGAACAGATGATGATATGGGAGAACACAGCAGTAATTTCATTTGCTGTTTATTGCCCTTGTTTGTCATTCTAGACCAGTGTCCTCTTTTCAGGGAAGACCAGAGGTAGTGTTCATACTTAATAGGGGAACGACCACCAGCTCAAGAAAATAGGGCCTCGATTTAACATCTCATCTAAAGGATGGCACCCTCAGGAGTGTAGCACCCTCTTTTATGCTGCAATATTAGTACTGGAAAGTTAATTCAAATACCTGGTGTAGGAATAGACAACCTTCTGATCTTCCAGCACCAAAGAGAGTGTGCTACCTGACGAACCATTGTCATTTGACTTCTAATGTCAGGTGGGAAGAAATGACACTGAATAAGTAGCTGAAAATGATAGAGTGGGGTTCCAGCCTGTTTTTCCAGTGGATCATTTCATATTTTTACTGCACTCAGCAACCAACGGCCTAGAAAGCCTTTTTGAGGCTTTCAACCGTAACCCTTCAAAGTCCTAACATTGGTTAAGAAAGTGTGGAATGCAGTGGGTGCTTAATGCTGACAGCTTCATGTTACTGTGATCATGCTGCCTTGTGCATAGATTCCTTTGGCCTCAACAACAAAACTCCCTTTACCTATTTGAATCTGTTATCAGACAGAAGGATAATGTTTGGATATATTGTACTAGCGTCTAAAGTTTGTTACCTTTCTATAAGTCTGTGCTTTGAACCTTTCAGTTACAGCTGTTAAAACTCATGAGGCCTACCTGGGAGTGACAGAGGGAGAGACCCTTTTATGTGTAGTACTAATTTCCTTGCATCACTGTCGCCTCACAGCAAGACGTTGTCCCGTTCGATTCTCAGCCAGAGCGTCTTCTGTGGAGACATGCGTGAATGGGCGTACCTTCGTTGAAGGTTGTGCATTAGGGCCGGCAACTCAGCACATAAAAATCAACTGCCAATCATTAGCGGACCGGAGTTCCGCTGTTGCGACCCCTAACCGGGAAAAGCCGAAAGACACAGCAACAGCAACTGCAAGTCAGGAGTTTATTATTTGTTGTATTTCAAAATGGATTGATAGGTGCTAGCATACCAAAGTGATTTTTGCATCTAAAATTTGTTTTTTTCAGCAGTGCATTCTATATCCATATAAACCAACATTTTATTGCTCACCTACATAATTTTGTGTTCACATACACGGATGCATAAAGACAGACCTAGGAATAGTGTTTTCACATATGTTTGGTGGGGAAAAACATGCATTATGTTTTTTAAGTTGAAAATTAAGTAGAACAGACACCAGGTGTTTCATTATTAAAAGTGGATGCTTGGCAGTCAAGTAGGCATTAGCAAAAGAATATTACTGCCCTCTCAGCTGAGAAATTACACTGTTTAAAAACTGTGCCCCACTGTTGTCATTGTGTAGACAATAGAATGGTAACACAAAATTATACAGGAGGTCCCCTTCCTTGCATCTTTTTAAATTCCACAGTGCAACACAGACCAGGCCAAACCTACCATAATGCAGGTGGTCTGTATTTATTTATGTATTTTATTTGTTTGACATTTGTTTACTGGGAAAGTCCGTCTGGGTCCAAAGTACCACTTTTCAGTGAAAGCAGGGGGAGAAAAGCTTCAGATTAACAGAAAAAAATGATGTACATATGTTTTACTGTATTCCTGTTTTATACAGTGAGTAGATAGTTTAACTTCATTAGGAGACACATACATCCAAAATCATTTTAACTTCATATGCACATGCAGAGTGATGCAATCAAAATATCCAGGAGTAGACATAAAACATATAACTTCATATGTAGATACATGCAACCATAACATTTAAACTACATATACAGAGTATTATAATTAAATAGCCAGGAGTAGATGTAAAATAAATTCTTGGCTTGACCTAACTGTGTAATTAAATGGTGTACAAATTACATGGATCTTCCAAACCAGCAAAGCTGGCCTCCCTTAGATAGAAATGGTTGCCTAGATCATCAGTTCTGGGTGTTATGTTGCAGTAGATGATCATCATTGTGGACCACTATGAGAAGAGCTAGATATCCTCATGTGAGGGACTCTGGTAAAGAGAGATTCTACAGGAAAGTGCCTGAATGCAGTGCACTTTGGAATGGAATACTGGACTGTTTTGAAAAAAGAAGTTATGTCTTACCATAGCGGTCCATATGTGTTGTCAGTCTTCACTAATCCCTGACTGTGGGCCATTTACTTCAGCTCATGCCCTCCAAACTCTCGAGCTAGGCTTTTATCCATAATGCTCCTCCTTAAATTACCTCAGCTCGCGTTTGTCTACTTTAGTGGCAGATAAATAGAAAGAATATAAGAAACCAATTATGCGTCACTATTATGAATCTAGTTGTGAGATAATTTGATCCACTAAGAGTCTCAGGATGGGGGATGGAGGGTGGGAATGTCAAGGATTAATGAAGATAGACAACTCAGATAGAACGTTGTGGTCAGACATAACTTTTTTATCTGATGATGTCAATCTTCACTCAGTCCTTGACCGTGAGACAGCGTCCCCAGCTACTTAAATCTTGGGAGGTCTCATGGAAGAATATTCCTAAGCACCATCAAATCGAATGATGCTTGTCCCCTTGAGACCTGATCCAGTTTGTAATGAGTGATAAAGGTATGAGGAGATGACCAAGTAGATGCTGCACAGATATCGTCCAAGGATGCTCTGATAAGAAAAACTGCACAAGTTGCCACTGCTCTAGTTGAATGGGCTTTAACTGGTTTTGGAAGTTGGAGCCCGTCTGAGTGACAGATGAAAGTAATACAGTCTCTAAGCCATTTTGCCAAGATAACCTTCGAAACTGGGCTACCTAAAGAGAGAGGGGAAATGCAACAAATAATTGGTCAGATTTTCTGAAATCTTTTAAAACATAGTTGCCTGTGAACGTCTAGTAAATTAAGAGAATACACCCCTTTATTGGAAAAATAAGGGAAAAAGACTGGCAATTGAATTGTCTGATATATATTAGATTCTGAAACTACTCTTGGTAAAAAGGATCGATTGGTCCTAAGGGCAACCCTGTCCTTGTGAAATATTAAGTAGGGATGTTTTCATGACAAGGCCTGAAGTTCAAATATTGTTCTGGCCAGTGTAATAACCACCACAAATAAACTTTTCCAAGACAAAAACTTCAAGTCACAACTTGCTGATAGTTCGAAAGGAGACATAGTAAGGGTCTGAAGGACTAAGGTTAGATCCCAAGGAGGAATTGATTCTTTGAATGGAGGTTGTAACATCAGGAGTCCCTTTAAAAATGCTTAACAAAGTTTACATGACATTAGAGATGAGCCATCAAATCCCATGTGTAAGTTCGAGATTGCCGCTAGATGAACTTTAATTGTTGATGCAGAGGAACCAGATTGGTGGAGGCTAGCTAAAAAATCCAAAACCTTATGAACAGAGCTCATATAAGGGTCAAGTTCATTGTTCAGGGCCCAGTTCGTACATTTTTTCCATTTACTTTGGTAAAGTTTCCTAGCTGAAGGTTTGTGATGAGCCACAATAATTTGTCAGACAGGAGAGGAGAGGATGCCTGGCAATCATGGGAATTGGAGAAGCCATGCAGTGAGCTTGAGATGTTGGAGGTTAGGATGAACCATGCCCTCCGGATGAGACAAAAGATCTGAAGCTGGATCCAGAATCCATGGTTCCCGAAGAAGATGAGGCCAGAGGAAGGGAAGCCAAACCTGTTGAGGCCAGAATAGAGCAATGAGGATTACTGTATTTTCCATCCTCTTGGCTTTCTTTAGAAACTGAGGTATCAGGGGAGTTGGGGGAAAGGCATAGAGAAGACTGGGGGGGGGCAATCATGGAGAAGAGCGTCTCTGGGTGAATTCCCTCTGAGGGGGGATTAGAGCAAAATCACTTCTGCACTTGTTGTTCAGGGGAGAGGCAAGAAGATCGCAGCAAGGTTGGTCCCAGTGATGAAAAATCTTGTTCACCACTACAGGATTGAGAAAAAACTTGTGAAGCATGAGAATAGTTCTGTTCAGCCTGTCTGCTGTCATGTTGGAGCTCCCCGGGATGTGCATTGCTGTGAGAAAGCAGTTGGAAGAAATTGCCCATTGCCAAATTCTGAGGGCTTCTTGACCCAATGGGTAAGATTTGGTTCCCCCTTCTTTTTTGATGTACCAGACTATTGACATGTTGTCCATTTGAATTGCTACTGTCCCTAGAGGAAGGGCATCCGGGAATGCTTGCAATGCTAAGAGCACTGCCCTCACCTCTAGAACAATGATGTGCAAGTTTGCCTCCAGTTGGGACCATATGCCTTGGACTGTCTTTCCCAGATAATGCCCCCCCCATCTGGGAAGCATCCATAGTCACTATGGCTTGGGATTGGGGAAGAATGAAAGGTTGTCCCAAGAGAATCTGATTGGAGTGGAGCCACCACATAAGATCCTGTTTGCAGCAATTGGTAATTATGATCAGGTAGGACGTAGGCTGGTGTATCAGAAACCATTGGGAAGCAAGTAACCATTGCAAGATTGGCATGTGATATCTTGCTAAGGGGACAAGAGTGATTGATGCTGCCATTGAGCCTAATGCTTTCAGGACTAGTCTTGCTAGAACTGTTTGGTTTCATAGAATTTGTCTGACATGGGATCTGACTCATTGTAGTCTTTCTGGAGGAAGTAAAGCGACTCCTGTAACAGTGTATAAATGGGCTCTGATGAATTCTAATCGGTGAGAAGATTGTAATATTGACATTTTGAAAGTTATTGTTATACCTAGAAATGTACAGAGGTGTAGAGTGTAATCTCTTGCCAATTCTAACTGATGCCTGGTGGTAGCGGTAAGGAGCCACTCGTCGAGGTATGGAAAAACCTGAAAACCTTGCAGTCTGAGATGAGCTACTACCACTGTAATGCATTTGGTGAACATCCTGGGGGCTGTGGTGAGTCTAAAGGAGAGTGCTCTGAATTGGAAATGATGGGCTCCTAGCTGGAAGCCCAGAAAACTCCTGGAGCGTTTGTCCATTTTTATATGATAATATACAGACCACATCCATTCGCCTTGTTCCAAGAGTGGAAGTGTCAGCTGTACCGAGGCCATCCGGAATTTGGTTTGTTGAACTGCCTTGTTGAGCTGGCTGAGATCCAAGATGGGTCTCCAGTCCCCTGTTTATTTGGGCACTAAAAAGAGCCTTGAGAAAAACCAGGATCCTGTTTGGTCTAGTGGAACTTTTTGGATGACTCTTTTGTCTAATTTTTTTATTTCTAGGAGTGCTGCTTCCCTGTGACTGGGTGGAACGTCTTGGAGTCTTTTCTGGTTTACTGGGGGTAAAGATAGTGGAATTTTGTAAACTCTGGATATTATTCCCTGCACCCATTTGTCCATTGTTAATATTTGCCAGGCAGACTGGTGCAGAGAAAGTCGTCCCCGACTGGCTCCAGAGGAGGGCAATCTGGCCTCCATTCAGCGGTACTGACAGGAAGTACCAGAGAAGGATTCTCTGGACCCCTGGTTTTGCGGTCCATTTCTACCTCTGGGGTGGTATCTTCCCTTTATTTCCCCCTCTGCCCTCGGGAAAGTCTTGCCGCGTGAATCCTGGAAAGGCCCTTTGGATTTTTTTAAACCATAGTCTCCCACATCTCTGGTTCCTAGAGTAAGGCCCCTGAGTGGCGAAACGTATGCGTATGGCAGAAAGGGTCTTGCCATCTTTTTCATATCTAGCTAAGTGTCATTAACCTTGGGAACAAAAATGGTAGATTCGTCAAACAGAGCGTTGACGAATGATGCTCCGCAAAGTCACACAACCGCATCCAGAAGTGCCTTTTAGTGGCTATACCTGAACCCGCTGCTCTAGTCTTCCCTTCAGCTGCGTGAGTAATCAGCCTCTTGGATGAGTTAGAAATCACATCAAGGTTTGCCAGCTGAGAGGAAACTTTGTCCTGAATCCCTTCAGCCATTTCTCCTTAAAGGGGGTCCGAAAGTTCCTTAATCAGATCCCTTTGTAATCTTGTAAAGTGCGCCATATAATTCAAGGACCTGAGAGCGAAGGTTGTTGAAGCATAAACACTCTTCTGAAACCTATCCAGTCCTAGACTCCTTATTAGGAGGATGGATAGTTGGACTTTCCTCAGCAAGTTCCTTCTTCGTGGCTGCTGCTATCACCATGGCATCAACGGGTATACCTTTGGACCAGTGTGACTCATCCTTAGGGGCTGATAGGATACGATCAGGCCTGTTGGGGATTGGCTCGATGGAGTCGGGCATCTTCCATGCCCGCTGGAGCGATCAATTTAATGAGATCGTCAGCAAGCAGTGAGATCCAAGAAGTAGGGGGCTGGACACAAAAGGCTTCCAGGTATACTGACTCCTCCAAGGAAGGTTGGATGGAAGACCAGCCACCCCTCTGTTTCAGGTTTTCAAGGATGTCTCCGAAGGGAACATCATCAGGGGGTGACTTGGGGGAACCTTCCCCTTCATCAAAATCAGTATCTTCGGTGAAAGACTCCTCTGGGGAGTCTAAGTGCTTCCTCTTGCACTTCTTCTTCGCAGGTACTTCCTCAGGGGGATGATCCAGGGAAGTGTTGGAAGTGGAAACCACCAAAGTGGGTCTATCCTGGGACTTTGTGCCCTCTGTTCTGGGGATGAGACAGATGGTAGCTCAGGTTGAGGAGATGTAGAAATTTGTCCCGACAGGGATGGCAAAGACTGTGAGTCCCCAGTGGACAACGCCTTCTCCATGATCAGGAAGGCACACCCCCCACCCCGTATAAGATAGGAGCCCGGAACCAAAATAGACTCCTTCAGGACCACAGTCACACCCCGCACTGAGGAGGTGCCCCCTGAAACAGAAGCCTGGGTTGATCCTACAAGAGCCGAAGTACCAAGGGACATGGATGGCTCTGAAGATAAGGAACCCAGTCCATGCACCTTGGATCTGTCCAGAGAGTCTCAACCCCCTGAGACCTCTGGTAGCAAAGGACCGGAGGATCTCAAGGTGACTCTTGATGCCGGAGACGAAGGTGCTACCGATAATGAGGCAGTCTGTGCTGAGAGTGTCCCAACCAAGGGCTCCAAAGTTACAATTTGAGTTGGAGGAGGAATTGGCAGCAGTGTAGCAGAAAAGGCTCCAAGGCTGGGTTAGCTAGGAACTGAGGATAATCCTCTCACCGATAGGAGCTGATCCACCAGTCTCATGATGTTGGGCTCGGAGAGACTCTCAATGGATCAAACGGCTGCTGTAGATGGAGACCAAGGAGGTCTAACTTTGAGGAATGTGTTAAGTGGTCAGTCTTTAAGAGGATCAATGGATGGAGAGTACCTAGGTCTAGGTACCAAGATCAGTTCAGGTTTGTCTGGTGCCAACAGAGTCAAGGTACCCAACATCGGCTCCGAAGATTCAAGAGTTTTGGTGTCAAGTCCAGATTTTGGTGCCGAGGAAGTGGTCAGCACCTAGGAATGTTTTGTTGCCTTCTTAGTCAGTACTGAAGAACCTGGAACTGAAGAAGGATGTTTTCTAGAGGAGGCCGAAGAAGATGAAGAGGAACTGGCTTCAGTTTTTGACTTGGAAATGGCCTCTTCAAGTTCTGTTTTTAGAAGTCCTTTCAATATTAACTTGTTCTTATGTTGAGTGAGAGTTCTCATGGAGAACACATGACAAATTGAGCAACTGTCTTGCAAGTGAACCTTGCCTAGGCAGTACACACACAAAATATGTGCATCTGAATTAGGCATTTTGCCCGGACATTTTTGACATCTCTTGAAGCCTGAGGTACCCGGTGGTTTAACTGGTAATTCATCTTTTTCTGCCATATCCACAATCATACACAGTCATACAGAGAAAGAAGAAAGTTTTTTTTTTTTTTTTTTGGAAAGAAAGTAGTAAAGAATTGGAAGAAAATACCAACTATGCTATTGGAGAATACCTACTAAGGTAAGAGGGGGGAAAAGAAGTACCAGCAATGGTACTTTGACAGGAAACTACCAACAGTAGAGGAGAAATAAAGATTAAGTATACTCACACACAGATGAAGGTGTAAAAAGCAGAAAGGAGAGGAGCGCTTAGAAACTAAATTAGCTAACAAGGAGAAATTTGAAGTAAAATTATAAAGTAACTCACAATAATATAGCCAAGGCTAGAGAGCAGTAGAAATGCGTCTGACACATGAAGCAGCAAACAAGATCTGAGGTAATACAGAGAGGAGCATTATGGGTAAAACTCTAGCTTGAGAGTTTGGAGGTTGCAAGCTGAAGGAAATGGCCAAGTCAGTTCTGGGGCTCGGAACAGAGCCCACAACACACACACATATATATATATATATATATATATATATATATATATATATATATACACATACACACACACACACACAGTAAGGTAATAGGCAATCAGCCTACAGACCATTACAAGCTTAACTAATAAACCATATTCCAAAGGTCCAAGAAGAGCCGCCAAAATCAGAAAGGGGAGAGGGGGGGTCTGTTTGGAGCTGCTTATCCAGTTGTCTGGCTTTATCTTTATGGTGTCAGGATACAAAACGCAAAAAGCTATACTGAATAAAATATTAAAAAAAACAATATTTATTTTCCCCCCGAAAGAGAGCAAGCTGTCCTTCATCCTTTACACTCTTGTAACTTAAAAAAAAAAAAAAAAATATATATATATATATATATATATATATATATATATATATATATATATATATCTACAGTGGGGAAAGGGCAAACTCCCACTCCTCAGTGTACAGTGATCCTGCACAAGCAAATGCTGCCAGAATTCAAACAGTTCATATTCCAACTATTTTGCATTTTGCTGATATTTCAAGTGTTCAAGCACTTGACTGGAACCACTATATACATAGATACACACACACTGACACACACACACACACACACACACACACACACACACACACACACACACACACACCACATTATATATTCATGCACATTTTATATATATGTGTGTGTGTGTGTGTGTGTGTGTGTGTGTGTGTGTGTGTGTGTATGTATATACATTGGAAACATAATTATCTTTATGATGTAATAAAAATTTAATTTGATTAGAGCTCTGTAAAACAGTCATGTCATTACCACTTTACTTTTAAATTTATGTCTACCTTTATACTTACGTGTGTAATGTTTAAGAGTTTTAAAACTGCCTTTCCAATAAAGCTTATATCCTTCTTACACAAGTACTGTTTTTTTCTTTTTCAAACGTCTT
This sequence comes from Protopterus annectens, assembly GCF_019279795.1. Taxonomy (NCBI): domain Eukaryota; kingdom Metazoa; phylum Chordata; order Ceratodontiformes; family Protopteridae; genus Protopterus; species Protopterus annectens. Next base: position 1,407,149,248 of record NC_056741.1, read on the forward strand.
TGTACTGTAAACAGTTCTGAGAGTGCCTTATGTGTGATGCAGTGATGCATAATATCCAGCATAACGTTTTGTTTGTACATATACCCCACCAGTAAAGTGGGAATGGTCATACTTAGTAACACCAAAGTAAAGGAAGAATTAAGCATTTTTCGACCTTACAGTTTTCATTCTTTTATGTTATCGCTATTTTGAAATTTAAATTTTGTAATCTTGGTTACATCAGTTTCAGTGTTCTTTTAATTCGATCTGCTAAAGTAGATCCATTTACACACACACACACACAGACGTGTTTGTGTGAAAGCATGTATATATGGTTCATCAACTTAACAGCTGGTCAACATGCTGCACTTTATCTTTATATTGAATACTGTTAGATTGACTTTTTCTGTAGTCAAATCAGGTTGCATCAAATATAGCAGCAGAGTTGATGATCACTGTAGTTGAAGTTATGTGACTGTTGAGCTGGTATATGTAAGTTAGTGAGCATTTTGGTGAAGACCCCCTACTTTAAAGGATCATGGGATCATAGGTTACTACTAGGTAAACTGCCCTTGTGGGCCATTTAAAGCCTAGCCAATTACCCCATGTGAGAATCAAACCTTGCACCATGTGTTTGCAAGGTAAACATCATAACTATTATGCTAACCTCCTAAGCTAAAAAAGGTTGCACATACTCTACTGGAACCCAGGGCCATCTGTATTCCAGCCCTACACTTATAACCGCTGCATGTTTTAAGTTTTATTTGGTGCATGTGTGTTTGTTTTACTTTTCAGTGGATAGCATTAGAAAGCTGGTTAACATAATTTTGTTGCTTTTAATATTATAATCTTCCTAGCTGTAAGGTAGAGTTAGTGTGAGTTTGTTATGTGCACATGTGTGCGTGTTTTTGGAGTTGGTGTGTAAGTTGTAAGCAGGGGTTACATTTTATGTGTACTGCATGTGGTAGATGATGTGTGTTTGATTTGTTTTTTATTGTGTCTGCATGCTGATAGCGTGTAATTACTGTATGTATTTATGCACACACACGCATACACATTTACACATATATGTATTAGTAACCTCAGGGTTGCCAACTTATACATCTAGATGCAACAGGTGTCAACAACTGTGTATCTCAATCTCTCAATCTCCATTTTCATCAGCAGCATATGAATGATGGAGTTGGACCTGTCTCCCCTGCAGAACCCAAGGTAAAGTCTAGTTACACTATGCTTTTAGACAGGAGTAGAACCCTTTCTGCATCTGTAGCTAAATTTCACAAGTGCCTGCCAACTATATGGCAAACTCATATTTCTACATATACAAACACATCCAGCTACCGACCCACACATTTAAATGGATTAGGCTAGACCAGTTGACCTACTCTGTTAACAAATGCTATTGTAATCTCGTAATTACTCTCTCAAACTGGTAATCCAACTAAACTTTTGGTCTTCTGACTAATATGAGATGGTCTGCCATTGGCCAGAATCTTTGATAATTTAGTTTGCAAGCACATCCTGTATTATGTATCTATGTACGTGTGTGTTTGTATGTATAGTATAATGTATATAGGCGCACGCGTGCACACATACATACACACACACAAGTGTGTGTGTGTGTGTGTGTGTGTGTGTGTGTGTATACATATATATGTATATATATATATATATATATATATATATATATATATATATATAAAATATACACACACACACACACACACGCACACACACAGGTCCAGCTGTATTGGCTGACTTGTGAAAAAAGTTCCTGCCTACTTAATTTGGTCGGTGGGAAAGCTGATCAACTTTGGTGTGATTGCCATAATACTGGATTTGGGAAATATGCCCTTCCCCACCCAGTATTATATGATCTCAAAACTGGTATGTTTAATTAGCAGGGCATGTGGAGAACTTTGTTTAGTGTTGCATTCACCATGGATGAGTCATGGAACATGGGGACTGGGTTGCATGCACCATGGATGAGTCATGGAACTGGGTAGTTGATGTTTAGGTTGTTTAAAAAAAAAAAAAAAAAAAAAGCTGAATCAACCTTGAAACAACTGACAACAGTTTAGGAATGTGTGAACTGCAGTATTAGACACTATGTAGCGCTTCAGTTCCTATGCAGCAGGATTCTGTGGTACAGTTGTGGAACGTGGTTTGTTTATCTGATGAGTACGATAAATGGCAAGATAAAATCAGATATTAACTGCTTCAGTAAAACATTTGAGGGAAAGCTATGAGCTAGTCTTCCAAAAATGTATGCAGGTTTTGATTACTTGAATGGTTTTGTTGTTGTCATAACTAGTTTGCATTATTGTAACCGTAAAACTGATAACGTTAAATTTTACATCCACGTCATTTTCCCCTTAGAGTTTCCTTTAATTAGCTCTGTGATGTGTCTAATAGCCAAGTCACAAAGGACTGTTAAATGTCAGTGCACTTGTCTGAAGATATTTGCAGGTGACAAGTACAGGACAGGTCATGTAATACATTTTACACAGGTGTTAATACGGTACTTCCCTTCACCAGTACTGGGAATACATTACATACCTTTCAACTGTCCAGGTTTTCTCAGAATCCAGATTTTGTTAGTATAAAGTTTTTGGACTTCTAGTAAATCAATAAAGATTAAAGTGGAATGACAGAAAGTTGAGTTAGTCCCTATGTTTTGGCCTTTATCCCCTATTATTTAATTTTTATGTAAAATAGTAATGGCAGTGCTTTTCTATTATGATGTCCGCTTTCACAGACTTGTGCATGTCTAGCTTAACAATATACCATGATAACATAATGTGATAAATAATGTTTATCCCTCACAGGATGTAGATATTTTTATTTAGTACCATGTGCTCTTCCTGACCACTCAGTCACCATAAGTAAAATCACAGTTGCAACCAGTCAGAAAAATGGCATTACTGAGAAAAACAAGCCACCCAGGTGGACCCCTGGTATAAATTGGTTGCACAACAAAAGAAAGAAAATCCTGCCTAGAAGTAAGAGAGTATGTGCACAACAAAGCAAAACCTCCCTCTTTAGTATAAACAAGCTAATCAGAGGGCTTGTCAAGTCTTTAAAAGCAAATTTTGAGGCAGAAAATAGCCTCCCAAGCCAAGGATAACCATATGGAATTTTTCAGCTGTGTCTGCAGTCTTAAGGGCAACACCCAGTAATTTGTGGAATTAGTTACAAACAGCATCACCTATATTGACAGAAGATGTAGCAAATCTGCTGGCTGATAAATTCAGCTCAACTTTCACCTCCCCATCACTTCCTGTCACCCTCCAAGAAATACCCACCACCAGTTGTCACCCAAAACAGGTCTCCACTAGGATGTCTAAAGCTAAAGCTAAAAACATGACTTTGATGGGTCCTAACAGTATCTCAAGATGCCGCTTAAATAGTTTGAAACAGGGCCTGTCATTCTTACTAGGATCTCTGTTTAACCACAGCCTCCAGACTGGCTTTGTCCCTGTGGAGTGAAGGATAGCAAGAATTATCTGTCTGCATAAAGGGGGACCATCAACAGACCTGGGAAATGACAGACCCTTAAATTTGACTAGTATTGCATGCAAGGCCATGGAAAAACTAATAATAAGCCTGATAAATAACAACATAGGAAACCTCCAAACAATGGACCCAACCCAGTTTGGCTTTATCAAGGGCAGATCATGGCTGCTTAGTCTGGTGGACTTCTTTGAGAAAGTCACTAGGGCTATGGATGAGGCTAAAATAGTCCATAATGCCTACCTAATGGCTCACAGATAGGATGCATGTTAGAATGGCTGAATCCAGACCCAGCAAGAGGCCAGTTAGTAGTGTTGCAACACAGTGCTCAGATCTGGGATCTCTCCTGTTTGGAATATACTTCTCTGAAGTCAAGGCTAATGTAGAAGACTGTTGGCTGACTAAGTCTGATGATGACTGCAAGTTGAGGGCACTCACCAAATCCCCAAGTGATGTAGATCCTTCTATAGAGTCTGACTCAGACAAATAATTGGTGCCAAAGCCATGACCTAAAACTAAATGCAAAAAAAATGTATAACCATACCCTTTGGGAAGGCAAATGTTCCTGAAAATTACAATGTTGAAAGCAATCCCCTAAGAGCAGACTCAGAGGTGAGAGCTCTAGGTACACAGAGACATAGTAGCCTGATCTTTGACCACCATGTGTCCACAGTGGCATCCAGATCCAGGGAAGTTATAGTCCTATTTTTTTTACAAACTCACTGTTGCCTTCCTTCTCTTTACTATTGTAGACTACTTCTCTTGTTGTCTCTCTTCTCACATCTTTCTCTTTCCTCGTCTCTCATATTTTTCTTATTTTGTCTCTCCCCCCCCCACCCATAGACTCCCTCTCACTGCACTTTGTTTCTTCTCTTTTCTATCTCCCCTTTTTCCTTTATATCTCTTGTCCAGCCTTCCTAACCCTCTTGTACTCATACATGCTTACTGTATACTTTAAACTAATCAGTTCTTAATTATTCCTTTTCCATGCCCTTGCTGCTGTGCGGAACATACCTCTAACCATTCTGAATCCTGTGATCCACCTCTACCCAGTCCAACTGCCACCTGCAATTATCTTTTCTCACAAGTGCTATATATGTTTACTATGTATTTTACATTTGAATATCCTTTACCAGATTTTCTGTAAGTTAACTGATTCCTAAAGCAAACCACCAAACCTGTATCAATCCCCCCCACAAGTCTAAGGTCAAAACCCAACTATTCTTTTTATTAGTCATTCTTTTCTCCAGTCTCTCTTTAATTTATGTGCCTTTTTCCCTGTCAGTTCTTTCATGTTTTCCCTACTCTCCATTTCTAGGCTAACAACTTTCCCTTACTACATGCAGTCTACTCTCTCTCCCCTCCCCTCACTCAGAAAAATCTAACATTACCAATTACGTTTTCCCCTACTTTTAATCCCTGCCTTACATTCGTGTACTTTTCCCCAGCTCTAGACTATTGTTTTTACTTTTTAAACTGCATTCCTTTTGTCTCTTTCCTTGAACCCAAACCATTCTCCAAAGCTAATTAAACTGCTTTTTCATTCTACAATTCCTGCAACTTAGTCCCCCCTATTAGATTACTGCTATCTCTTCTAGACACACTAAAGCTGTTTTCACTTCATGATCAATACTCATTTTGTACTGATTGTTCCTGCAGTTCTGCTCTGGGTCCAACCACTCCCTTTTTCCCTCACTCTTGGGTTCACTCAACTCCACTACCCTATCCCCATTCCCACCCACCCCCACTTTCATTTGATTTATAATTTATCCCCTTTGCTGACATGCCTTGCCAACTCTCAACTTACTTAAACTCTCTCCAGTCAACTAACACTTCCCACTTACTTCAGTCAACCCACACTACTATAGACTACCTTCTCCCCTGTTTATTTGTACTTTAAATCCTCTCACACATTCCCAAGTCTGCCACATTATGTTTGCCCCTAAATCAAATTCACAAACAGCTTCCTGCTTATTATCTTTACCACACCCATTCTCCTTTTCACCTCTACTGCCACCTCTTATCTATGCACTCAGTGTGAGAAGTAGCTGAGAAGATGATAGTAGAGTCATCTGCATATTGAATGCATGTAGTATGTGGAATTGCTAATTGAAGATCATTAATATAAATGGAAAATAGCAGCAGACCTAATATGGAGCCCTGAGGGACACCTAGGGAGATGGGAAGGAGATTAGAAAGGTTGTTGTGGCAGAGTACTGCCTGCTATCTGTTTTCAAGGTAAGATTTGAACCAATTAACGGCTAAGGGAATAAGTGATAGAGATATCATTATATGTAAGAGGAGTTGGTGATTAACCATGTCAAAAGCTTTGGATAAATCAAGGAAAACTGCAGAGGAAAGAATACTTTTGTTGCGGTTTTTGTTAATACAATCTGTGAATGATAACAGGGCAGTGGTGGTACTGTGATATGGTCTAAAGCCGTGTTGACAGCTGGCAAGTAAGTCGTTTTGGAGAAGGTGATTAAGCAACTGCTTATGGATACACTTTTCCATGATTTTTGCCAAAGGAGATAGCAGAGCTATAGACGGTAGTTAGAGAAGTCATAAGAATTACCACCTTTGTGTAATGGAATAATGTGAGAGATTTTCCAGATGGACGAGATATTTTCTTCGTTTATTGTTCTATTGATCAGAATGGATATGGTGTAGGCAATGGCTTTAGCACCTTTTTGAAGGTATTCTGCTGGAAGTTGGTCAGCCGAGGGGTGGTAGGTTTTAGTTTTAGGAGAAGGGAGCGTATAGTAAGTAGAGACAGGTTGTAACTGAAATGAAGGGGGAGTGAGTGATTGAAGATGAAGTAGGAATATTAGAGGTATCAGGAGATAGGTGGCTGGCAAGAGATTGGATGGCATTGGTGAAGAAGGAATTAAAGGCATTGGCAGTATGAGTGGGATTGTCGGGGTTGGAGCCTAGTGGGTTGGGAGTGATGGATTGTCCTGGGTAAAGAAGTTTGTTAATGCTGTTCCAAAACTTTTGTGGTTTATTATAATAAGTCTGCTGTGCTTGGTGGTAGAAGTTTTTTTTGTCTAGTACGATGGCTTTTTTGGTACTGTTTCTAAGTTGCCTAAAGGTTTGGTGATCTAATGGATTCTTAGTAGTTCGCCATTTTGTCTAGGATTTGTTTCTCAGAAGAATTTTTTGCCTAGTGTCATTAGAGAGCCAGGGGGCTGGTTTAGTTTTACATCTAACAGAGCGTGCTGGGGCATGGTGGTTCAGGATGGCTAAGAATGTGGTATTGAAATAGACTACTGCTTCATCTAGTGGGAGAGATTTTAGTGATGACCAGTTACATTGAAACAGTTCTATCTGGAAGAGTTCAGGATTAAATTTCTTACTGTTGCGTACACTTCTGACAGTGTTAGGGTAAGCTAGGTTAGTTTTATATCTAATAATATAGGTGAGGGTGTGGTCACTTAGGTCATCAGGGAGGGTTCCTATTTACGTTTGATGAGGATTATTAGTAAGTATCCAGTCCAGGGTACTTTCTTTGTTGTTGGGTTTATTAGTTCTGGTGGGGGAGATGATAGTTTGTGAAAAGCCTTATAAGTTAATATGGGTGGTGTGGTGTACATTACTACAGGTCTGCCAGTCTATGTTAAAGTCTCCTAGGATTATGGTTTCTTGTGGGTGGTTAAAAGAAGTCCAGTTAAGAATATTTTCAATGGTATTTATGTTATTTCCTGGGGGCAAGTATAAACAAATAACTTTTATGGCTTTGCAAGCATTGATTTTAAGTTTGGAGATAAGTATTTCAGCTCTATTGTCTAAAGGTGGATTAAGATCTATAGTGCTAACTTGTAGTTCTGTTTTATATAGGATGGTGACCCCTCCTCCCTTTTTGGTAGTGCGGTCTTTTCTTATGATATTATAACCCAGAGGGGTTAATTCATTGTCTTTAACAGTAGGTTTTAGCCAAGATTCAGATAAGCATAGAAGATCAAATTGGTGGACATCTAAGAGGGCGTGGAGGTGAGGAATTTTATTGTTAATGCTACGTATATTGAGATGTGCTATGAGGAGAGAGTTCTTAGGCTTTGAAGGGGCTATGGAGCTAATGGTGTAAGTATTACATTTTCCAGAGGTGGGGAAATTTGCAAATTTGCCAAAAAGTACTTTTTGTTTTTCTTATTATTCTTGTCTCATCTAAAAAAAATGACCTTGTTATGTACTGTTAGTGATTTCATGTTAGTTCTTTTAAATATTGTTTCTCCTGTAAGTATTGACAGTGTTATTCACTGTTTTTTTTTTTTTTTTTTTTTTTTTTTTTTTTTAAATAATGTTGGAGCTTTTCTCCTCTGAGAAGGAGTCTCTAACCAGTCAGACTAACCCGGTTAACAAATGTCAAATAAATAAATTATACCGTACTCAGCCATCGTCAGACCAATAATAGAGTACAATGGACATTTTGGCATGTACTTGATCAGGCACTTGCAACAGCTGGAGCGACCTTAGAGATGGTTTGGGCCAGGGTTAGGATGTATGTCTCCATCTAGTAGGGAGTGAAGGTATGTTATGTGTTTAGGGTAAAGGTGTTTACTAAAATTGCTTGGTAGGATTATGATATTTAGATAGGTATATTTGATGGGTGTAAGTCTATGATATTTAGGAAGAAGGTAGCAGGGTTTGTATAAGATATTTAGGAAATTTAGACAGGTAGCTAGTGGAGGTGTGGAAGTGTATTTGGAGGGGAAGGGAAAGGTGGAGTGTAATGGTTGTTCAAAGGAGGTTAGGAGATAGGCAGTTATGAGAGAAGGAAAAAGTAAGAGCAAGAGAAGTGAAAGGAATAGGTATGGGGTGGGTGATGTGGACATGATGGGAATAATAAGTGAGAAGAGAATTAAAGGTGGGGAAAATAGGCAGGTATAGGGAAGAATGTGTTGGATGTAATTTGTAGGAGGAGGAATGGAAGGTGTGGTTTGGTAATTTAGATGATTAATGTGATTGGAGCAAGTGTTGTGGGGGTGTGGTCTTGGAGGAATAAAGCTAGGAGTACTGGGGGCAGGTGGAATTTGGGGGCAGGGTAGGGGAGCAGAGTGAGCCCGCAGGGTGAACGGAGCGGGAAGAGACTTATTTTAAATTTGTTGCTGTCAGGCGACATACATTCAAACCCTGGGCCTAACCATAGATGTCCTTCATGGATGCATCTGCAGTCATAACAAGTGGGTTGTCCTGTCGTCAGGCAGCCCTGCAGTCGGCCGGATTCCAAAGTCCGGGTCCGGCTTCGGCTGATGTCGCACTCCACCCGACGTCATCTCTGCTGGTCTTCGGGTATAAAAGCATCAGCCGACGCCATTTTCCTCAGTCTTTCTTGCCGTGTGGCGCCCGAAGCAGAAGCTGTTCGCAAGTGCCGGTCGGTCGGATCCAGAGATTACTTCTACCGAATACTACTTCGAAGACTTCTAAAGCTAAGTACCCGTTGGGGACTCTTTCTTGCCTCAGCCGATGTCAGAAAAAGTTAACAATTGTTTAACCTGTGGGAAACAAATACCTCATAAAGATTTCCACTCTTACTGTCTGCCTTGTTTAGGCCCAGCCCACGGCGTAGCAGCCTGTTCGCCTGTGCCTCTTTCAACCGACGAACGCTTAGGCGTCGGTCGGAGTTTGCAGAACAGTTTTTCGGTACTGATTTTGCGTACATTATGTCGTCGGATTCTCCGACTACCCCCAAAAAACGCAAAGATAAAGACCGACACTCGCGGTCCGCGGTTTCGGCCGAAACCACGGCAAAGCAAACCGCGAGTGTCTCGGTTTCGCCGAAACCGAGAAAACTGCTCAAAGTACAGCTGAACCTATTCTTACAACTGAGGCCCCTGCTACAATTTTTGAATCGACCTCAGAAATTTTACCCACTACGGTGGTTGACTTATCAGACACCATCCCCTTGGATGTCTCTACCCCAGCACGTGGTGCTGCTAGGCCTCCAGCAGCCATGTCCATTAAGGCCTTCGCCAGGGCTAAAGCAGCCAAGACTACTAAATCAGTGCCTGTTAAACCCCCCTCATCCAGGCCCTCTTCTAGTTCTCAAATACTCTCCTTGGCAGAAGATTTAATTTCTTTAATTAGAGGATCTCAATCTCACCCAGACAGGGCCTCTCAGCCCCCCGAGAAGAGACCTAGGGCAGAGCCCCCTGAGCCAGTGTCTTCTGATGATTCTGCTCATGAGTCAGACATAACTGACCAGCCTGAGGCTCCCTTTTCCAATTTCGAAGATTCTGATGCTGAAGAATCCATTCCAGCTGCTTCCCCACCAGAAGAATTCTCCTTTGGAGAAACCTTGCATGCCATGCGAGAACAGTTCCAATGGCAGCAACAGGATTTTTCAGACTCCAGAAAAAGACTTAGGACTTTTCTGCACCTACCACAGCACAGGCCCTTAGCTATACCTCCTGTTCTCTCTGTGGTGGATGATGCTTTCAATGATGTTTGCTCCGCTCCAGATTCTTTACCCCCAGCCCCTGCCAAACCAGACAGATTTTACAGGGTGCCAGATACTCATCACCACCTTTACAAGGCTCCTCTTGCAGACCCAGAAACTATATCCCAGGGTCCCAAGGCAGTAGCCGCAACCACAGCTAAAAACCCTATTCCTTCTGAAAGGGAAGCAAGGTCACTAGACAGATGGGGTAAAAAGGTCTACACTTCAGCTACTCTCTCAGCTAGAGCTTTAAACTGTCAGTTTCACATGATACAATTCCAAGAGTTTATGCTTGATCAGTTAACCAAAAAGCTAACTACTGATGAATCTCTTGATAAGAAATATGTATTAGAGATGGTAAATAACATACAACAGGTTAGCAACCATTCCTTAAAATGTGGCTATGATGCACTGGAGGCTTCATTTAGATCAGCCATGACAGGCACAGTGATAAGAAGACATGCATGGCTAAAGGAACAAGTTTTACCGGATCATGTTAAAGCTAAGTTGCTAGATGCTCCTATGGACAAGACAAGTTTGTTTGGTACACCTGCCCAGCAGGTTATGAAGAAAATGGAAGAAAAGGCAAAATCTGTTCAAACTGTTAAAGATTTCCTGCAGGTCCAACCCCCAAGGTTTAGCAGGAACTGGCCTGCCAAAAATTGGTCCTTTCCTGACTCCACAAAATTTCAAAGGGGCAGGAACAGACGTTCCAGAGGCAGAAACCAATCCAGAGGAGGTGCCTACAGAGGACGACAGTGGCAAGGTAACAACAGAGGCACAGACACGGCCACTGCCACTACATCAGCACAACCACAGTGACTTAATCCTAAATCCGCCTACCAGGGAACAAATAGCAGCTCCTCTAGGCGGAAAGTTGACCTTATTTTCAAAGAACTGGCACTACATAACAAAAGACAAGTGGATTTTACAAACCATAGATCAAGGTTACCGGTTTCACTTCCACACTTTACCAGTCAAAAGAGGAATGCCAAATCTACCTCCAAATCAAAAAACAGAGGCTCTACGCCAGATAATGGAGTTAGCAAACATGAGAGCTGTGGAAAGAGTGCCAACAGCAGAACAAGGAAAGGGGTTCTACTCCAGACTATTCCTAGTTCCAAGAAAGGAAAAAAGTTGGAGACCAATTCTCGACCTGTCCACCCTAAATACATACATCATGGTCCCAAAATTCAAAATGCTGACCCTACAGCAACTTCTTCCCATGCTGGGCAAGGAGTCTTGGCTGGTAACTCTAGATCTCAAGGAGGCATACCTGCACGTCCCAATTCGACCAATCTGCAGAAGATACCTCAGATTTCTTGCAGGATCAGAGCACTATCAATTCTCAGCATTGCCCTTTGGCTTATCTACTGCGCCCAGAGTATTCACAAAATGCCTGGCATCAGTAATCGCCCATTGCAGATTACAGGGAATTCAAATTTACCCATACCTGGACGACTGCCTACTACAAGGGGACAACAAAAGCAAGCTGACAACAGATTTACAAAGGGTCATTTACTTGCTACAAGGACTGGGATACACAGTCAATTTACAAAAGTCAAGGCTGATACCATCCCAAACAAGGACATTCTTGGGCGGAATTGGACACAGTACAACAAATGGCATTCCTGACTACAGAAAAACAAAAGAACTTCCTCTTTACTTCTTGGCACTAACAAAACTGAACAAGTTAACAGCAAGAAAATTTCTACAGGCCTTGGGCTTCATGGCATCATGCATAATCTTGGTCCCATTTGCCAGACTACATATGAGGAAACTACAGTGGTACCTAAAGAATTTATGGTCCCAACACAGACACAGTCTAGAAACAGAAATCCCACTAATTCCATGCTTAAAACAGGAGTTCCTATGGTGGGCTCAGGCATGCCAGTCAAACCCAGGCCTGCCCTTCGCAGATGTCAACCAAGCCAGACCATCACAACAGACGCTTCAGATCTAGGATGGGGGCCCACATGCTGGACAAATGCGTGCAAGGATTGTGGACACAGGATCAAATTCACCTGCACATCAATCTAAAAGAAATGCTGGCAGTAAAACTGGCAATCCAAAAGTTCAAACCTTTCCTCAAAGAGGGCCAGTTGATGATAAGGACAGACAACACCACAGTCATGTGGTACATCAACAAACAGGGAGGCACTCACTCATACCCCCTATGCAGAATGACCTTGGAGCTGTGGACCCTGGCACTCAGCTACAACATTCAGTTACAGGCAATATTTGTACCGGGGAAAGACAATACTCTAGCAGACATACTAAGCAGAACCACTTCGGATGCCCACGAATGGAAGCTGCACCCGGACATCTTCAAGACCATCTCAAAGAAATGGGGAATGCCACAGATAGACCTATTCGCATCACCTCTCAATCACCAGCTCGAAAAATTCTGCACGAGGACATTCCACCCACTAGCATGGAAAGTGGATTCACTCTCCTTCAACTGGAAAGGCCTAACAGTATATGCATTTCCTCCTCTTCCTCTGATACACAAGGTACTACTAAAAATCAAGGAAGAACGTCCAAGGATAATCCTGATAGCCCCAAACTGGCCAAGACAACACTGGTATCCACTACTGAAGAGCATGTCTCGGAACAACATGTGGCCAATACCCCTGATGCCTTTGATGTTAACTCAGAACAACTACAGCATCATACATCCAAACCTAAAAACGCTGCAACTGACTGCATGGAACATCACATAGCAGCAGCTAATCCAGAACTTTCCCAAAGAGTTAAAGACATTATTCTTGAAGCACGCAGACCTTCAACAAGAAAGAACTATGCTGGTAAATGGAAAAGGTTTGTCATTTGGAGTACCGAAAGAGGAAAAGATGTGTCAAACATAGATATGCCTAACATTCTGGAGTATCTGGCCAAACTTCTTCATTCAGGCCTGTCCTACTCCTCCATCAAGATACATGCATCAGCTATTTCAGCAGAATACAGCTTTGATCCTCCTGTTTTTTCGCACCCTTTGCTCAGGCAGTTCCTCAGAGGAATAAAGAATGTAAAACCTCCCAGGAAACCACCATTACCAGCTTGGGACTTAAACTTTGTGCTAGAAAAGTTGACACTAGCACCCTTTGAACCAGCAGCAACAGCAGACCTACAACACCTGTCATGGAAAACTGCTTTCCTACTGGCAATTACTTCAGCAAGGAGGGTTTCAGAACTACAGGCCTTAATGGCAGTGCAACCCTTCCTAATCTTCCACCAAGATAGAGTGTCCTTGAGGACTAATCCTACATTTATGCCTAAGGTGGTATCCAGAGTATCTTTAAACCAGGCAATCCACCTACCTTCCTTCTTTCCCAACCCACAAAACAGAGGGAAAGAATACTGCATACCTTGGATGTACATAGACAGCTACGCTACTACTTGGACAGAACAAAAAATAGCAGAAAGACTGACCAACTTTTGTAGCCTATGCAACAGGAAGGGAAGGAAAAGCTATTTCCAAACAGACAATCTCCAAATGGATAGGAAATTGCATACGATACTGTTACTCCTTCCATGGAAAACCAATTCCACAGAACATAAGACCTCATTCTACAAGGGCAACAGCCACTACCACAGCCTTCTTACGAGGAGTGGCAACCAAAGACATTATTGAGGCGGCTACTTGGACCTCCGTGCATACATTTGCCAAGCATTATAATTTGCCTCTTTATTCCAGATCCCGAGCAGGGTTTGCCACTGCTGTACTGCAAGGGATCTTAAACACACCATAATCTACCTTTATCCTCCTCCCTAGTTGGCTATGGTATTCTACCCACTTGTTATGACTGCAGATGCATCCATGAAGGACATAGTACAGTTTTGTACCTACCATAAATGTAGATGTCCGAACTGGATAGCATCTGCAGTCAGGATTACCCTCCTCCTTCCCTCTGTGGTACTCCTAGGGTGTTTACCCTCCTAATAGCTAGCTGTTGGGGAGTCTTTATGGTGTATTTGTTTGTATATATGTACATATATGCTTATTGTTGTGTTTACCTCTATCTATTTGGAAACATTGGCATCTATCCAAATTTTACCCTGCAAGAGGGCTACTGGCATCTGGGGCAAGAAACACTGAGGAAAATGGCGTCGGCTGATGCTTTTATACCCGAAGACCAGCAGAGATGACGTCGGGTGGAGTGCGACATCAGCCGAAGCCGGACCCGGACTTTGGAATCCGGCCGACTGCAGGGCTGCCTGACGACAGGACAACCCACTTGTTATGACTGCAGATGCTATCCAGTTTGGACATCTACATTTATGGTAGGTACAAAACTGTACTTTCCTTTCTCCCAGCTCACCTCTCACCTCCAAAACTCTGCCCTTAATATTTCTTCCTAGTTACCCACATCCACACCCACCAAAAATCTTTCATTACTATTTATGAACATTTAGAGTATTTTTAACAAAGTCCCTCTTCTCCATCCCTGGATGTCCGTACATACCTCTGATATTCTATGCCTCTGTGAAACCTGGCTTAATCCTCATATAGCTAGCACCAAAATACTTTCATCAGACTGTAACATCCTCTGGCACGATCGCCTTAAAAAGAAAGGTGGAGGTATTGCTATTCTCTTCTCTAACCAACTAACCCTTGACCCTATTTCAGTCACCACTTCAGATTTTCACCCAGCCAAAATGCTCATAGACAACTGTCAAACACTCTTAAGAAGTTAGCTATTGTCTCTATCTACATCCCCGCAGGTAAAAACATTCCAATCCTAGAACACTTTCTCTTTTGGATCTCTCAAAACATCTCTCATGAAACCATTATCATGGGTGATGTAAACATTGATTGGAATGCCCTTGATAGTGACTCCCCCAACTTATCCATTAACCTCTTTGGTTTCTGTCAGCTAATCACTAACCCAACTTGTTTAAACACATCAGCTCAGGTTCCATTGTTGACTGAGTCCTCACCTCCAACCCTAATCTTTATCATAACCCTTCTACCCTACGCAGCGCCCTTAGTGATCACCATCCCACCTTAATTATTAGACATTTACCCCAAGTACATAAGTTCCAGTTTTACAAAGACTGTCAAAAACTCTGCAATTTTAACCCAGATACGTTCAAACATCTGCTCTCTTCAATTAACTGGTCCTTCCTCTACAATCTCCCCCTTGAGGAAGCACTGCAATCTCCCCCTTGAGGAAGCAGTCCTATCTTTAACAACATCTTTCTAGAAACACACCTCCTTGGCCCCCATTAGGAAACTAAGGATCAAAATGCATTTTCTTCCTGGCTAGCACAAGCCACCAGAACAATTATGAATAAGAGTTTGTGTGTGTGTGTGTGTGTGTGTGTGTGTGTGTGTGTGTGTGTGTGTGTGTGTGTGTGTGTGTGTGGTAAAAAAAATGGAAAAAATTCAAATCCTCCACTGATTTTTAAACCTACATAGAGCTCCGTAACTTAATAAAAAAAGGTTACCCTTGATAAACAAAACTTTTTTCCATAACCACTTGATAACCCATACTCTAACCCCCCAAAATTCTGGCACTCTGTAAACAAACTACTAGATTTTGCATGCCCATCTTTCCCCAACCCATGCCCTAATAGATCTCCCACAGACATTGCTACCTTCCTTAATACATTCTTCATTGACTCTATCCGCATACTAACCAAAGATGACAATCTCTGTGACCCTGCACCCCCTAATTCCACCCATTCTAATGTCTTTTCTCTCAAACTTGTCTCCACAACCTGTATCAAGTCCCTTCTCTTTAATTTAAAACTTGTTCTCCATCAGTTGATAACTTACCTCCACAATTCCTAAAAATAGCTGCTAACTCTATCATTTCCCCATTTCCATATTAATCAATAGATCCATTCAGGAAAACACTGTGCCTAATATCTGGAAAAAAGTCTATGTCATATCCCTTCACAAAGGTGGTAATGCAACTGATCCCTCTAATTTAAGACCAACTGACATCCCATCTCCTCTGTCAAAAATGTTAATAAAAATGCATTCACAAACTGCTCCTTAATTACATCCTCCAAAGAAATCTTCTTACCCCCTCTCAGCATGGTTTTTGCCCAAAACTCAGTACTGCTACTGCTCTTATATCCTTCATAAATACCATTGCAAAATTCCGCAACAATAATAAGTTGGTCTCCTGCTTATTTCTTGACGTATCCAAAGTTTTCAACACCATTTCCCACACACTACTTCTGTCCAAACTAGATACACTAAACTTTTCTGACTCTTCACTGTCTTGGTTCTCCAGCTACCTCTCAAATCCCAAGCTGTAAAATGGCAGTCTAGCTTCTCTTCCTTCCTACCTGTTCAAACTGGGGTGCCCCAAGGCTTCATCCTTGGACCCCTACTTTTAAATGTCTCTATTAATGACCTACACTCTCTACTATTATTCAATGTGCTGATGATTCCACAATCATCTCTTGCTCTGACATTACTCAACTTCATACCCTCACCCAGGAGTCCATTCACTCTGTCAAAAGATGGCTTACTTCTAACCAACTGTTACTGAACCCTAAGAAAACTAATCTTCTCTTAGTCCTCCGTACAACATCATAAAACTACCTTTTCTATGTCCTCCCTGGACAACACACCCATCTTTAGTGAACCTCATACAAGACTCCTTGGAATTACTATCGATGACCACCTAAAGTTCTGTCTCCACACTCAGCAATGCATTAAAAAGACTCATCAAAAACTCAGACTCCTATACAGACATAAAAGAAATTCCTCACTTATTCTTCCAGACTCTCCCTTGCTCAAACCTTCCTACTCCCCACACTGCTTTATGCAGCCCCTGTACTCACAAACCTCCAGTTTAATCTTCTGACTAAATTAGAACTTACCTATAACAAAATTGCAAGATTTGCCTCTAAACTACCCTATCGCACTCATCACTGTATAGCCCTAAAAAACCTGCAATGGCTGGAATTTCAGCACCAACTTCTATTACACCAGCTTCTCACAGTTCATTCAGTCTTACATGATCTGTCATTTTGCCCCTTTCTCTCTACTCTCATCCAGCCATATACTTCCAACCGTGCTCTCCATAGTTCTCAAAAGAACCTACTGCAACTTTATATGCCCTACAAAAATATTGGTAAACTACTGTACAGCTACTCCATCGCAAATGCTTGGAACAAACTACTACTACATGTCAGATCTATCACTAACTCCAGCTCCTTTAAAATAGCACTAAAAGATACCTACCATAAGTCATGGTCATGCCTTTGCAGTGACCCAACATAACATATCTTCCTGCCTTGTATAATTTCTGCCTGCTTCTCCTCCTCTCTAAGCTGCATGTTCTATAAAATGAATAAACTCTACTAATTAGACTGTTGTCCCCTCAGCTTCTATTACTGTAGTCTTTTCACTTATTTCCTACCCAAGTTGCTTTTTCACCTACTTATTACCTAGGTTTTTCCTCCTGTTTTTACTCTACAATCAACATCTCACTATAGCTGTCTTCTTATCTTGGCTTACAATTGTCTGTACACTAATATTCTTTTTGCATTTATATACAGCCTCAGTATGTAGTTTTCTGACTTGCATAGTGCAAATTTGCCAAAAAGTACTTTTTGTTTTTCTTATTATTCTTGTCTCATCTAAAAAAAATGACCTTGTTATGTACTGTTAGTGATTTCATGTTAGTTCTTTTAAATATTGTTTCTCCTGTAAGTATTGACAGTGTTATTCACTGTTTTTTTTTTTTTTTTTTTTTTTTAAATAATGTTGGAGCTTTTCTCCTCTGAGAAGGAGTCTCTAACCAGTCAGACTAACCTGGTTAACAAATGTCAAATAAATAAATTATACCGTACTCAGCCATCGTCAGACCAATAATAGAGTACAATGGACATTTTGGCATGTACTTGATCAGGCACTTGCAACAGCTGGAGCGACCTTAGAGATGTCTTACAAAAAAGAACAAGGTGTAAACGTGCCCTATGCAGATGTAGTAAAAGCCCTATCCCTTTACTCTGTCTCCTACTGACCATTAAGAGTTGTTTTTTCCTAATCTGTAAGGCACATTTGCAAGACAAACTGCACGAGTGTTGTCCAATCTAGGGATCTAAACTCAATCTGTGACATAAACAAAATATGCTGGAGAGACAGATGTGTCTCAGAGATTACCTCTTTTCTGGAATGGGCATCCTAGTCATGTAAAGCAGTAACCTTCCCTGACCCTCTTTGAACACAGTTTGGATCAGTAGATGGGAAATCTTAAATTCACTCCTGGGATTGCGCCCATGTCCCTTGTGGATAGGGGAAGTCTATAAAATACTCAAAGACATAGGAACAAACTTAAGCCATCCTCTAACTTAGGGATTGAAAATCGGGTAAAATTCAGATAATATGACTAGGCGTATAATGGCTCTAACGTCCTTAGCCTAGTAGTCTCCAATGAACCTGAATCTCTCTGTGAATAAACACACACACACACACACACACACACACACACACACACACACACACACACACACACACACACACACACACACACACACACACACACACACACACACACACACACACACACTCCAAACTTTTGAGTCCCTTGTACTTCACTATTTGGTGAGGTCTGCAGTGTTGTGCTACAGTATATATAGTATGCCTGCCTAAGCACTCCAGCGCTTCAAGGGACTGAGTCATTTGAGTTTTTAAAGTAGAATTAGGAGACGCCTTCCACCCTCACTTTATAAGTGGTGGGCATAAAGCTGAGTATGGGAGAAAGAACTGACCCACAGTAGCCATCATCCTGGGTGGGCAGGGATTTTGATCTCTAACTGTACTTCCACAGAGTAGCCTCTGGGTATGCTGGTCCATGATGTGCACATTCATAAATCCAGCCACAGAACTACACATGATGTAGCACACCAGAGCACCTCTTCTGTTCCATGTGCTGCTCACTATGACATCTCATATCTGTCCACAAGGTGTCAACACTGCACTGAACTGGATCGACTCATTTCCCCAGCGGCTCAAAATGCTGACTGTAGATGCTCACTGCCATCCTCCTGGCCAGCTTCTGTAAAGTTAAACTCACTAGTTAAACCCAGGTCACCAAGGCTGCAGTCAGGTCACCATTCCTGTGCCTCACAGAGTTTGCTATCTTTGGAGGCAAGGATACATGTGTGTGTGTGTGCATACATACACACAGTCTACAAAGGGTGTAGCTTTCCTGTTAGAGATTGGTGAGCAGAGT
This sequence comes from Protopterus annectens, assembly GCF_019279795.1. Taxonomy (NCBI): domain Eukaryota; kingdom Metazoa; phylum Chordata; order Ceratodontiformes; family Protopteridae; genus Protopterus; species Protopterus annectens. Next base: position 1,407,168,379 of record NC_056741.1, read on the forward strand.
ATTCCTGCTCTCACACACACACACACACACACACACACACACACACACACACACACACACACACACACACAAATAATGGCAGTGGTTTAACTGTTTCAATGTCGTAGCTCCAGGGTCCAGAATTCAGTACTGATCTCCGGTTCTAGTCTTCATGGAGTTATGTTCTTTTGGTGTAGGTTCACTGGGTACTACATTTTTTTGTCACACTTCCCAAAAATGCATATTGGTTAAACAGGACAAATTCTCCAGGAAATGCTAAAGCAGTTAGCTGAACAAACAAAACGAGCAAACACACCAGTTGAGCTGACACCACAGCGAGGAGGTCCCACAGTAAGAATAAAATAAGTAAAAACTTTAATTACAGTGTACAGAATGTAAATAATAAAATGAAATAAAACAACAGGAGATAAGTGCTTTCGGCATTTGCCTTCATTATATCTTAATAGCAACCACAGAAGCTTCATTTTTAGAGTCCCAGTATTGCTTCAGCCAATAAAATTATCTCCTTAATTTCTTCCCTTTCTATAGGGGTTTTAAAAGGCACCTTTTCATTTAACCCCGGCAGTTTATCTACCTGCAAATCCAGTATCAAACATGCTTCAATAGACTCAGTTCTGTTTGTCAGATTTCCACCTCTTAATTTTTCAGGAACAATTCTCATAATCTCACTCATTGGTGCATTTCCTGCAAGTTCTAAGAAATTGTCCTTTCACAACATGTGAAAGAAAGCACATGCATGCTTATACTTGTTCTATGCACAAAGTGGTTCTTCCAACATGTTTTCTCTATATATAAGTATTTAGCCCTTTACATAAAATCACATTTAAGAAACTGATCTCTTCCATGGAGCTGTGAATTTCGAACTCAAGGAACAAGGTGGTCTTATTTAAATAATCAATAAAGTCCATCAGTTGTCCTTCACTACCTTGAGAAAGAAAAAAATACTTTACAATCTGGCTCACTGTTCCTATACGTTATTTTAAGAAGAACATTCCATCCAAAATATCTTATATCCATGACAAACTCATTTGGCCTTGAAGGAAGAGATGGTATGAATGATAATCCTTTATTAAGTAAATGTTCTTGTGCTTCACTTAAAACATGTTCTGATAAGTTAACCAGCAAGGAATCACTGTTTCTCAAGTGGACAGTTTTCTGCGTTTCCTTCCTCTGCTGGCAGATCTCCTGTGAACATAAAGTTGTTTCATTAAAACAGGTAGAACTGGAAAAAACGAGTTGTCTTTAGCAATGTTCTTTAGTCTGGCTCCTTGCAATTCCATTTGTATACTTGAGTTACTAATATGCACAGGCTGAATGAGTTTGTCATGGATATAAGAAAGAATGCATGGGAACAGTGAGTCAGATTGTAAAGCAGGAGACATCAATGCTATATTAAAGAAACTCAGCATGTTTATTCCCAGGACACATCCTATAGTGGAAACTTTCATTTAAGTTTGTGAGAATGAAGTACTGCATCTCAGAAATCATGGTAACTCTGGGAATTTTTGTAATACGGATTATGCAGAAAAAGAAGCATTGACAGAACTGATGAGTAGTAATGACAACATTATTGTTAAGCCTGCCGATAAAGGAGGATGCATAGTAATCATGGGTAGACCTGTGTATCATGAGAATATGATCAGTATGTTACAGGGTGACAAGACCTCTAAGGAGTTACATAAATGGGAGATTAATAACATTACATGTCGTATAAGAGACAACTTATATGATCTGCTTATGACACGTATCATCTCCAAAGAGCTCTAGGAGTATTCAGTAGTATCACATCCTCTTTTACCCATAATTAATGTCCTCCCAAAGGTTCATAAAGATGTTAACAACCCACCCATGTGACCCATAGTATCTGAAGGAGAATGGAAATTAGAACCTGCGTCCCATCTTTGTCAAACAGAAATTGAAAGGTATACTACCCAAAGCCACTACTGTACTGAGAGATACCTCACAATTTCTTAAGACACTATTTCTTAAGACACTATCTCATTATATGTGGTCTGTTGGAAAAATTATCAATGTTCGGATGGTTACTATGGATGTTAAAAGTTTATTCACAGTTATACCTAATGACTTGGGGTTTGAATCAGTCAGACAATTTCTTAGACAAAAAGCAGCCTTTGAGAATAATATAGTCCGTCTGATGTGTTCCCTGTTAGAGACAGTCTTGGAAAACAATGTTTTTATGTATGAGAATAAATGCTGTCTACAGAGATGGGGGTGCAATGGGCACTTCATGCACCAATGGTTATTCTAATATAGTAATGGCCAAATGGGAATGTGACTGTGTTCTGTGAGACCAATCCTTGGAGAGGATATAGATCATACTACATGAGATGTGTGGATGATATATTTTTTCTTTGGCAAGGTAGTGAAGGGCAGCTGTTGGGCTTTATTGATTATTTAAATAAGACCACCTTGTTCCTTGAGTTCGAAGTTCACAGCTCCATGGAAGATGTCAGCTTCTTGGATGTGATTTTACGTAAAGGGCCTGAAGGGAAGCTAGATACTTTATTATGTAGAAAGAATTGTTGGAGGAACCACCTTGTGCATAGGACAAGTATGCACCCTAAGCATGTGCTTCCACATGTTATCAAAGGACGTCTTCTTACAACTTCCAGGATATGCACCAATGAGCGAGATTATGAGAAGGAGACACAATGCTTGAAGGAATATTTTGTAAGCTGAGGCTGTAAACAAAGAGAAATACACAAAGCAGTGTTGCAAACTGAAGCCCAGTGGCATACTAGGGGTAAACCATATTGTACGGAAAGGGGCAACAAAGGACGTCTGGGGATGTTTTGAATGTCACTAATTCTACAGGAGACTTTTCTCTTACACACAGCAATGATGTTGGACATGTCTGTCAGATTATAAGAAATAACCGGAAAATTCGTACAGCGGATGATAGCATCAAAGATATTGCAGGGGAAGAAACCCAGGTTTTGTTTTAAGAACAAGAAAAATCTGAAAAGACTATTGTCCAGGGATGGGAGTTTTAATAAGACTGTCTTAACATCAATGTGAACTGGTACTTTTCCTTGCAGAAAATGCAAAGCCTGTAGTTATATTAATTCTAAGAATTGTTTTCAGCACCCCTTAACTGGGAGAATTTTTCATCTAAGGACTTATGCAGATTGTTCCACAAAGAATGGGATATACGTTGCTGAATGTGACTCATGCAGTAGTTTTTATGTCGGCAAGACAAACAGATCACTCAAAGATCAGATCTTGCAACATCTCAGTGACATTAGGCTTTGTAATAGAACTAATGTCTTATTTAAGCATATTTCAGTTCATGCTGGACTTAGTTTTTGCTTTATGGTATTGGAAATTGTTCCTGAAAACTTAAGAGATGGTGATCTGACAAACAGGGCTGAGTCTTTCGAAACATGTTGGATAGTGGGTTTGCAGGGAGATAAAACGCCTAGATTAAATGACAATGTGCCTTTAACACCCTTGTTGAAAGCGAGAAAATTAAGGAGATAATTAAATTGGCTGAAGGAATACTGGGACTCTTTAAAAATAAAGATGCTGTGGTTTCTGTTAAGATGTGATGAAGGCAAATGTCGAAAGTGCTTATCTCCTGTTGTTTTATTTCATTTTATTATTTATATTCTATACGCTCTGATTAAGGTTTTTACTTATCTTATTCTTACTGTGGGACCTCCTCGCTGTGGTGTCAGCTAAAAATGCATATTGACTTGCTTCTCTTAATAGTTTGTATGTGCTGCATTTTTGCCCTTGTGGTACAGGTCGCAGCTGAAAAGGTTCTACAGTTTGCTTATCTGCTTAATTAAAATATATAAGATACCATTCCCCTTGGGGAATGGTCCTTTTAAGGAACTGGCTGTGGTGAAACATTATTCATTAAATGTATTCTGATGCTGTGACCTCCATACTTCAAATTTAATTATAAGGTCATTGTGGAATTTGCAGTAGTATTGAATGTTATCGGTGTGTTTGACACTGAATAGGATGATTTTTTTTAACCACATCATTTCAGTGGGCTTAAGTGTAATCACAATGCTTTTACAATTTCTAAAGCATTTCTGTCTTCTGCAGTAGCTGATATTTGTACAATTGTGACATTTCCCAATAATTCTGGATCTGCAGTTTAAATGTTACGATAAGGTCCTACCTTAATTTCCATTCAGTTGAGCATCCAGTCTCTAAAGCATTTACTTATGTATCATAATAGGTCATTTTTTTTCTATAAGCTACATTCCATGAATGTAAATGTTGGCTTCTCTTTCTTTTTTCGACCAAGTCTGCTGTGTGTGTGTGTTGGGGGTGGGGTATAAGTTGCAAGTTTTTTTCTCATTATTTTGTTAACCTGGTAAACTCACTAGGCGTAATTGTCTGTTTTCAGAAGTGTTCGAGAAGTACTCTCCAGTTATATGAATCACTCCAAGTCATATGCTAGACTTATTCACATTCCAAGTGAGTCAATCCTAGGATACAAGATAAAATTTATTAGCAGCACATAGCCTTAACCCAATGCACTGATCTGCCTCTGTTTATTGTGCTTTGTTTGTATCATTTTGTTATTAACTATGTGGTACCTCTTAAGGAGTTTTCACTCATTTCCTAATCTGAGTACCATTTAAGGAATATTAATGCTCCAAGATTTTTCTGCCTTATTTTTGTTTAGATTTTTGCATAGGTTAGAGAGAGAGAGAGAGAGAGAGACCTGTTTATCAAATACACTCCCACTGACTTTTTTCCCAGGTAACTAGGGGTGGTTAACATTTTTTATTTATTTATTTATCTGTCTGTATCTATCACGGCCACATCCTGCCTCCATCTGTATTCCCCGTCTTCCATGCTAAGCCATCGCAAGATCCCCCAGTGATCTCTTTGTAGCTACAGTCAGATATGACCTTTCAACAGATGGGACTCCTGACTACTCAGGTCAGCTTGCAGTATCTCAATAATTTAGCCCCAGGGAGGGAGGGACCCCAGCAGAACTGCAGGCATGGAGCATAGAGCAATCATCCTCCTAGCAGCTGGTCAAGTTCCCGAACTGTGGAAGTGGAAAATGCAATTATGTCAGAATGTCATTACACTGTCTGTTTACCCTGAGATGACCTGTGAGCCCCCTAGTCTCCACCAGAGGTTTCCAGTCACAGGGTTCCCTAGACCATCCCCCCTTGGAATGGGACAGCTTGCCATTGACCGCTTCAATCTATTACCACCCTCCCAGCTAGTCATACTGGTGGCCCAAGTCCATTCCAGGCAGGTATGAACCTAGCCCTGAGTAGCATCCTGCCATCACCCAGAATGATACCACAGTACAAGGACAAAATGATTGACTTCAACAATTGGCTAAGCTTCTGGTGTCATTCTAAGGGGATCCAGTATCTGTCTGCCTGGGCTGACATAATCGACAGACCACGATGCTTTGCCAGAGATGGCCTGCATCTGTCACCCTTGGGATTCCGGATACTGGCTAAGGCTCTTGCCACCCCTATAGTGTCTTTTTTAGGCAAGGTTCAAATGACAAAATTCACCACCGTAACAGGTATAAGCAAGCAAAATCTGAGGGTAATGCTTTTCAGTGCTAGAAGTCTAAACCTCAAAATGCATTCACTCGAGGCACTCCTTAAAATGGAGAACATCGACATGTGTGCAGTCACGAACACCTGGTTCAAGGCTCCAGAGAGCACCCCTGCATTACCAGGCTATAATTCATACCAAACCTTTCGGCCACTTAACCTGGACCGAAACACTAAAGGTGGAGGCGTGTCCATATTCATTAAGGATATCCACACCTCCAGGCTAGTTGCTCAGCATAATGCATCTGAGATTATCTAAGGACAACTAACTCTGGGGAAGACCGTAATTCAAATTGTTACTTGCTACAGATCCCCCACCATCCCCCAGGATTCCCACTCCTCATTTCTTGATACACTGGAAAATATTAGGATACAATCCAACACCATAATAATGGGCAATTTCAACTACCCCACCATTAACTGGGAAAACTACTCATGTACCAACTCTTTTGCTCAATGTTTTCTAGAATTCATAAATTCCAACACCTTGGATCAACTTATCCACACTCCCAACAGAGGCAGCAATATCCTAGACATGGTCATTAGCAACATGTGCGACCGGTGTTCCACACCAGAGGTCAGTTCCTCGTAGGTCAGATCCGACCACAAGCTAATCAGCCTAGATATCCACACCCCACCACCACCCCCCATTAGGGAAACCACCGTAAAAAAATTCTCCAAAGCCAGCTTCATGCTTCTTAAGACAGAAGTGGCAAACTTCACAACACCCATGCAGACGGACAATAGTGGTACGACTGCTGAATCCTACACAAATGCAGTTTATAAGCACTTACACAAGTGCATGGATCGTGCTATCCCTAACAGAACCAAGATGCTATCCTCTAAAAAAAGGAAGCCAATCTGGTGGTCCCCTGCCATAAACAAACTCTACAACAGAAGAAAGAAAACTGTTGCAAAAAAGAGTAAAATCCCTTGACTGGAAAAACTCCCTGGTCAGCCTCAGTAAGAAGCTGAGATCCGTCATAAAATCCTTCAAAGCTAGTTATGAAAAAAAATTGCCACTGATTCTAAAGACAACCACAAAGCATTCTATAGCTATGTCAAAAATCTCAATGGCAACACTCAGATCTGCACTGAGTTACAGCACAATGGCACTAAATATACAGAATCAACTGATATTGCCAACATCCTGGCAGATAGGTTCAGTGCTAACTTTACCCACCCCCTAAAGGGCCCATCTCTATACCGGAAGAATGCAAAGTTCCTGTAATCACGGCTGCACAGGTAAAAAACACACTCTCCAAACCCAAGAACACAGCATCCATGGGACCTGACAACATCCCACGCTGCATTCTACATGAACTACAGAATGAACTACCACCTCACCTAAGCACCATGTTCAATCATAGCCTCACCTCAGGCTGTGTGCCACTGAATGGCGCACAGCGACGGTTATCCCACTCCACAAAGGGGGAGCCACCATGGACCCTGGGAACTACCTCTCCATTAGCCTAACAAGCCTGGTCTGCAAGGCCATGGAACATATCATCATGGAACTTATAAACAAAGACATTGATAATCTCCAAACTCTGGACCCCACCCAGTTATGGTTTGTAAAAGGCAAATCATGTCTCCTAAACCTGATTGACTTCTTTGAAGCAGTCACCAAAGCCATAGCCTATCTAGATCTCGCCAAGGCTTTTGACACCATCCCCCACTCTGGAATTATAGATAAACTCACTAAACTAGGTATAAATCCCTATGTCACAAGATGGGTTGCCAACTGGCTCACTGACAAAACCCACACTGTGAAAGTAGCAGACTCCAAATTCGACCTAAGACCAGTGACAAGTGGAGTACCACAGGGTTCAGTCCTGGGTCCTCTCCTGTTTGGTATCTGTTTTTCTGAAGTACAGGCTAACACAGAAGGTCTTTGCTAATGAAGTTCGCAGATGACTGCAAACTAGGAGCCATAATCGAAACTCCTAATGATGTGGACATCCTACAAAAGGGCCTCACTGAGACAGATGCCTGGTGTCAAAGCCATGGCCTCAAGCTCAATGCCAAAAAGTGCATTGTCATTCCCTTTGGTAAAAACTTTGTACCCATGAGCTACCACATAGGTGCTAGTCTACTTAACACCGAAAGTGTGATAAGAGACCTTGGGACACAGGTGGACAGTAGTCTCTCCTTTGATAATCACATCACCACAGTTGTCAGGAAATCATTCTATGTGGCACACCTCATCACAAAAGGTTTCTCATCCAGGAAAAAAAGAGGTCATTGTTCCCCTCCACTCGTCGCTCATTAGACCCATTATAGAGTACAATGCCCCTTTTGGTATGTACCTCACAATACATCTACAACAACTGGAAAGGCCGCAGAAATACATCATAAAGAATATTGCTGGCCTCAAACAGATGCCCTACACAGACCATCTCAAAAACTCCAGCTTTACTCCGTTGCATATTGCCTATTCAGAGGTGATCTCTGCCTAACATACAAAGCTATGGCAAACCCAGAGCTGTTGGACATGCTGCACTTAAAGAAATCCCAATCTCTCCGAGGTACACGCTCTAGGAACCTAAACCTTGTCATCACAATAAACAACATGCTGGAGGGATAGATTCCTGTCCCAGAGACTTCCCATACTCTGGAACAAACTACCTATCTATATCAAACAAAGCTCCTCTCATTAACACTCTTAAAGAAAAATTTTGATTATTGGATGGGGAATAGGAAATTCACCCCGGGAATCACCTCTGTGGCTCTGCTCGACAGGGGCACAGGAAAATAATTTTCATGGGTGTCGAAAGCCAGGGTACCTTTTTGGCTAGGCTTGTATAGGCCTTAGGGCTGAAAGCCTAGTACCTACCTATGAACCTATTCCCATACTCTCATTGCTGATGGTACAGACAACTACCTTTTCTTTGTTCCATCAGACTGAATAGAGTTGGTTTGGATTGTGGAGTTCTGATTTTTTTTTTCTCTTTTTGGTTTCCTGATGCATTTTAGCTGACCATTTTCTACTTGAAATCTCCTCCTATGACTTCTCACCTCCCAAAGTACCGTATGATGGGAGAAAAGGAGGTCAGAAAATGTACCTTAGTACTGGCATTGCCCTCTGTCTGAGGCCATCATAGGCAGATGTGGTGGAGGGATGGAGTGAAGATTTTAACCACCAGTGTGACACAATGACCTTACGCAGGTGCTTTTTACTAAGTCCTACCCCTCTCCCACTATGCTGATGCTTGGCAAAAGGTTGGGCAGGAAAAACAGTGTGACCTGTGAGGATGTATCTGATGTAAGCCCTAGGGAAGCCATGTCCCTGTCCAGTGATCTCTGACTCCTAACCTCCACTAAGGCTTAAGACGAGCATTCTTCAACAGGGTATTAATGTACAAGTAATGCCTGCTGAAAAACTAGTCTGCTGCTTCATAGCAGCATATCAAACCGCCATGGAGCTCGGGCAGGAAAAAAAAAAACGAATCGCTGCCATTATTTTATGCTCGCTCAGCAGCGCTTCTGCTGTTTATTGAGTGTAAAATGTAAAAAAAAGTAAAGTAAAATAAAAAAATAAACAAATGTGTGAGTATGTGTTTATGTCGGGTCTATATCACATTGTTGAAGTTTTACAATTTTGAACGCTATATGGTTGAACCCATATGTTCTAAGTTGTAAAACGTTGAAAACTTAAAAAAATAAATAAATAAATAAATAAATAAAAATAATAATAATAATGATAAATAAATTACCTGGTGGTTGTAAGCAGCAGGGCAAGCACCCCTGCACCCCCCCCCCCCGCTCTTTAAATATACCAACTCCAGGATCGCAGTACAATGCGGAAAGGGAAGATTTGCCTTTACTGCACTGTAGCGCGGTCTCAGGGTTGGTATATTTAAAGAGCGGGGGGTGTGGAGGTTGCAGGGGGGGCTTGCCCCCCCTGCTTACAACCGTTAGGTACGTTTTTTATTATTTTTATTTTTTTTTTTAAGTTATCGAAGTTTTGCAACTTCAAACATATGGGTTCGACCATATAGTGTTCAAATACCCATTTAAGTCTGTGTGTGAGTGTGAGAGAGAGAGATTGGTTGAGCTGCTATTTTACACTCATTAAGCAGCACTTTTGCTGTTTAGTCAGTATAAAATAAAAAGTGTGTGTGTGTGTGTGTGTGTGTGTGTGTGTGTGTGTGTGTGTGTGTGTGTGTGTGTGTGTGTGTGTGTGTGCATGTGTGTAAGTGAGATGATTACTGGCAACAGTAGCAGTAAAGAGATTTGCATAACTCTGCACCTTCCAGCTGAAGAAATCTGGATAAAGCCTAAAATAAAGGGGGAACAAAGGCTCTAATACACAAACAGATTTTAATTATTACTCTTATAACATTTCAAAGTTGCTTAATTAAAGGATTTATGTTAACATGAATTTTCTAAAGGAAATAAAAGTCTGAAGCTCAAATGTATGTCATTTAGTAATTTCAATCTCCAGTGGCAGTCAACCAAATGATTTAGGAGTAAGGGACAAAACAATTAAGCAAATACCTTGTTGTTTTCTTTAATGTTATATTTTGGATGTAAAATGGTTCCTTCAACACGATTAACATATACTATCTCAAGTTTGAAACTTAGGAGGAGGAACTATTTTACATCGATAATATACTAAAAATATAGTAATAAAAATATGTAAATATGTAAAACAAAACAATTTTAGAGATACGCCATTCTCTAAGCACATTAACACCCTCCACGGTGTGAGTTAATGTGCAATTAACACCCTTACAGGGGTGCAGCAGCCCTCCATCTGCGGCATCGGGCCTCAACACCCCTGGGTGGGTGTTAATTACACATTAACACACACCCTGTCGATCATTATTGCTTGCATAAATCAAGGTCTAACAGCCTCTCTATTTGAGGATTTTTATCTGTGCTGAGTAGATTAAAAGACAGTAAAATTAATTAAAGCACCCTTCTGTGTTAGTTTATAGAACAGAAGTGTTGTGCGCAGCGTAATTGAAACGAATAGGGAATGGTCCATGCAAGGACTGTTTTTGTCAGCTAGAATATCAAAGATAACAGTTCCTTAAACTTATAAAACAAAAAAAAAATCTCCCAGCAACACTAAGCAGGAAGAAACCCCGTTCATAATTCCCTTTTAATTATAATCATTTTGAGGGTCAGTGTATCATTGATAAAGGAATGCAACAACCACTTCAGAGTGTCATTAGTTCAGCAATTCAACAACAGAATTGTTACATGGCTGCTTTCTAGTTGCTATACAATACTGAAAAGAGGTTCTAAATGACAGGAGCACTGTTTATGTAAGTGCTTACCAGTCAGATGCATTTTGCTGTACAGTACTGTCTTCAGCTACCCGCTTGGTTGCTGAGATGTTTTATTAACTGCTGTCTGTGGACGCTCTCCTTCATAATTTTTTCAGCTGCCTGATCACACGACTTTCTTTTTACTTAAAATACACCCAGTCTGGCTGCATATAGCCCATATCAGTAGCTGTACTCTACTTACCTGTTTTAAATATTATAATGTCAGGCATCCTGGTTGTTTCCTTTAGTGGGTGCTTGGTAACTGTAGCATGCATGTGCAATGATGTAGTTTTGAGGCTGTACTTTCTCTTCTTGTCCTTAGAATGACAAAGCTGCTTTAATCATTCCTGAAAAGAAAGTGCCTCAAACTATTCCTGAACTACAAAGACAGACTTCTGGTATTCAAGCTGATAGTAGTCTTATCACTGTTGATAAATTCAGGTAACTTACTTTACTAGCTGGTTGGCCATGCGTGTGAAGTTGGCAGAGTTAATTTCAAGCTTTTCAAACTCAGTATGGCTAATTCCAGCATTTATTAAACACGTTATAGGAGGAATAAAAACACATTTAAATTAACTTCATTTCAAATTATGAGAAGTCGAGATGTCAGCTATTATAGCTAATATTTATGCAAACACACGCACGCTTCCAATGTGGTAAGTTATTCTAAGGATGTGAGCCATTCTAAAATGTGCTCAAACCTCATTTTAGGTGTGGAGGTGCAGCACTGAGTGGTTTATTTTGCTTCACTTGGCCAATCTAGCAGCCTGAGTCTGTTCCCCATCCTTGCTTCATTAGCTACAGAAGGAAAAGAAATCCTGATCTTGGTGTAGTAACTTAGTGGACAAGGGAAATATTTGATTTATACAACTGTAAGGCATGCAGCTTTTTTTCTTTCCTTGCAGTTTAAATAATAGTTGTTGTTCTTCTTTTGACTTTTCCCAGTTAGGGGTTGTCACAGTGGAACTCTGGTCCGCTAATGATTGGCAGTATATTTTTACGGTGCCGAGGTGCCAGCTCGAAGCCCAACTTTCAACGAAGGCACGCCCATTTCACGCATGTCTTTCAAACGCCACTCGACCGCAGGGAGTAGTTGGATTATACATTTCCGTAGTTGTTTTATAGAGCAGTTTACTGCAGACTTTTTTCCTAGCAACAGACTTTGAGCAGTTGTGGACAAAGCTACAGCAGGTCATCTTATAGAGATTTTTTTTTGTGTGTACAGGTTGCCAGTTTGCTACAGCTTATTAGTTGTCTGCATGGTCAGCAGACGATGCCAAGGACACTGGAAAATAATAGCCACTGGGAATTACAGGATAAACCAGGAAAAAAAAAAGAAAAGAAGAAAATTTCATTATATAAGTAATATGTTTTGACTGATTCAGATCTGTGGAATCATTGCTTTTACTTGTGAGATTTTGATCATTTCTCAAATTAGTATATAAATTATAGAATGTGTACAGATTCTGTTTATGGAAAACATTTCAGTAATGTATTGTTGTACTCAGAAACCTGCATAGAGCTGGTGAATGTATACCCTGAATGAATGACTGCACAAAAACATAGCAGAGTGGCTGCATAACTGAAAGAGCTAACAAATCATTTTTCAGAGGGACACAGAGCACTTAAGTGTGGCATTAGCAAATGAAGGATTTTCAACAGTTGAGCTGATTACAAGTGGCTTTTTGAGCCCTCATAAGAGTTAAGCAAATGTTCTTGAGTGCATAGAACTTAATCAGCTTGATGGAGAATGGACAAAGGTGAAAATCGATAATTAAAATGCTAAGGACAAGGCCGTCGTAGCCATCAGTTTTGTACAAATCACAGGAAGAAGTGCTTAATATTTCCACTGCCTGCATGCGTTTATAATGGAAAGGCCCTTGTGAAGATGTATCAGTAGAGCTTTGTTTATGGTCAGCTGACGAGCTGCAAAAGCAGTACCTAAGGCATATTCAGCTTTTAATGCATTGCCGTGATAACTCTTCCTGTAGAGATGCCAATGTAGTGGGAATGCGAACTACCACCATTAGGCATGACAGCTTTTCCTTCTCAGTCTTGATTCACCAAGCAATGGAACATGCTTCCCTCAGCCACTACACAAGCAACACTAAACCTGGTTTCAAGCTGGAATTCAGCTGCTAGGTGACATCCAACTGTGGGATAACAAACACCATGTTGTGTTAAGCACATGATGTCATTGTTCCAGTTGGTAGTCTTACTGCCCAGTTCTTCATCTTCTGTTACCTACCCTGGTGCTACCTGACTTTGCAGCTTCACTTCTTTCTCATTCTGTCTCCTTTTACTGTTCTTCTCCTTGTCTGATTCAGTCTGCTTTTGCTCTTTTTTTTTTGGAGTATTTATTTATTAATTGACATTTGTTGACCGGGAAAGTCCACTGGGCGAAAGAACCCATTTTCAGTGGAGGCCCGGGGAGAAAAGCTCTGGTGGTGCTGTGGTAGCATTATCGCCTCACAGTTAGACGTTGCCCGTTCGATTCTCAGTTAGAGTGTCTTCTGTGTGGCGACATGCGTGAATGGGCGTTCCTTCGGTGAAGGTTGTGCGTTGGGCCCGGCAAGCCAGCAGGTAAAACTCTACTGCCAATCATTAGCGGACCGGAGTTCCGCTGTGGCGACCCCTAACCAGGAAATGCCAAAAGACACAGACACAAACCGAATATATTTACAGGAAGACAATAACAAAGTGTACACAATTTTCTAAAAATTATGATACAAGAAAAATGTAGTGTACAGTACTACCAACATATAAAAATTTCTAGAAGTTTAATACATCAAAACAATCTGTACAATCTAGTTAGTGTTAGTAGTATACATTGAATTTCTAGTTGAAATCAAAGTACATTCTTTTAAAGAAACAAAATCTTTAACACTTAGGCCATTTTAGCTTGATTACAAGAAGTCAGATTATCATATCAGATCAAATTGCCAGAAAGAGAGAAGAATTTCTTAAAATGGGTAAGTGTCCTCATAGTTAGCATATTTGGATATAGTTTAAGGTGGCCTATAGTTTTGTGCACATGGGGAGTTAGGTTTGCCAAGAAAATTATTTTTTAAAGAATCTATTTGTGTAATAGAGGATGGTAAGGCATTCCATAGTTTGGAACGGAGTGTGTGTACAGGCTTTGTGCAGGCCTTTTACTGGGTTTAGAAACAGTAACTGTTTCTTAGTGAAAAAAAGATTTCTGGTGGGGGTATAGAATTGTAGGATGAATTGCAGAGAAGAGCAGTTATCGGGGTTATATATTAAATTGTGAGCTAGAGCAAATTGGGTGTAGTTTAGGAAGTGGGGGAATTCAAGCCATTTCAATTCCTTAATGGCTTGACAGTGGTGTGTTTGGTTAGGTAGTCCAGTTGTGAATTTTGCTATTTTGTGATAGCATGCTTGTAGTGTATTGCTTAGAGATGTATTTCTGTCATTTCTCTAGTGTTTTCCATTTCTTTCCTACTGTCCCCTTAACCACCATGTAATTCCCTTTACCCAACTTTACAAGCCTCTTTCATATCCTCACCTGTGCTACAGTTTTTTGGTCGGTGTCAACAATCAGAATGCCAACACTAACGTCACTGGCATTTGTCCTGGTGCAGGCATCTACCATGGCATTCTTTTTTCTGGCATTGGTCATATCCTTAACTGCAAAACTGCAGGCTCTTATTTTCTCGGTGTTGTATTGTCCAGTACCAGTGCCAGTATTATTAACACTAGTGGTGGCTCTGAGACTTTCAAAATCAGTTCTATATTATAAGATGTAGGAACCATGACCAATGTTGCTGATGCTGGTTTCCTTGATGTCAGTGTTGGTGCATCTGAATATAACATCATGGCACCCATAGTTGTCTGCTTCCATGACTGTAAATGTAGCAGCGCTGGCTTAGGTGTGTTAGACCTCTGCAGTAGGACATGTGGCCCTTAGGCCTATGTCCTAATGCAGAGAGAACTAGGCTCCTCAGGCCTTCTGAGGTCTACCCTTCCCAAGTCATCATCCAAGTGGGCCTCTTCCTTGTCAAAATCAGGCTCTCCACACGAGGCCTCAGAAACCAGTTTTGCACCAAGCTAGAGATATCAGAACGTTTACTGATTATGACCTAGAGCACTCAAAGGTTAGTAGCTTAGGTAGTGCATGAGTTGGGTAGGGGAGGATGTCAGTGAGCTGGCACACTCATCTTGGAATGTAGATGGTGGTCCTCATTGCCCAGTTGCTTCCCTGAGACTGGGACAAATGGCTTGGTAATCCAAAGTCTGTAAAGGCAGCATGCACAAGATGCCCCATGGTGATAATACAGGTGCCACCATCAGTCACCAGGGATTGTGTTAGAAAACCCCAATGCTTGTGTGTATGACAGCTTGTTTGATTTGCTGGCCCCCATGGGGTGAAGGAGGACACATCCATAGCAAAGCCTGCTGGACAGCAGGTAGCAGAAAGAACAAAACAGCTAACAGAAAGTTTAAAAATGAAGCAGACAATATTTAATTTAGAGTTATCATGACAGAAATGTAACATTTTTGTGTTTTGACTGGTTTTCTTTCTTCAGATTATGCTTTTTGGTTAACCTTTCCCTGTAATCCCCTGAAATAAACACTTTGTGTGTATACGTGTGTGTGTGTGTGTGTGTGTGTGTGTGTGTGTGTGTGTGTGTGTGTGTGTGTGTGTGTGTGTGTGTGTGTGTGTACACACACACACACACACAATATATATAGATATGTATATGTATACACACAGTGTTTAATCTGGTTATCTTCTGTTTTCTAGTGTTAGATACGATCTGCATGGTGTGAGTACCCATCTTTCTATAGGCGTAAGAGTGAAGGTGTATTAGATTACTGTAGAATATTTGCCTTAATACAATCAGTGTAGTATTCTGTGGTGACTTAAAAACAATATTATTATTTTTACAGAATAAAAAATTTAAAACAGAGTTTGATTTTATGGTGTAAAGAGATACATATACTGCTATTCCGTAACAATTTCTGTATTGGTTTGACTACTGATTTTTGTAATACTCTTCTGTAAAAGAATAATGATCATTTATACAAAGCTGTCTTTGTTCATGTTTGCAGCAACAGTTGCAGGCCTATGTGGCATGGGTAAATTCCCAAATAAAGAAGAAGCCAGATGTAAAGCCAGTGCAGGAGCTGAGACAAGATCTGCGAGATGGAGTTGTCCTTGCACACCTCATAGAGATCGTTGGTGAGTATCTAGCATCATTCTCTCATCTGTTGTTAGGCCTGCATTGTATCCCTGTTTTTATGTGGCACCAAAGCAGCTGCAGAACCCCATTTCCCTCACTGAAAATATACTCAATTCATAGTCAGCCTGTGTGGCCATTTTGTATTGTCACAATGTAGTATGAAGATACTGTAACGCTCTCCGCTCAAAGTTCTGGTGTTATTTTATTAAGAACAGAATGTCAAAAGTTCTTTATGCAACAAGCTTTACGTAACTTATTTTACACCAAGTACAATCTTATTTATTTATCATTTGTTGACTGGGTTAGCCTCACTAGGCCAGTGCCTTCTTTTCAGGGGAAACCTGAGGTGGTCTTCACACTGACTTGGGGAAATTTACTCCATGGGATCTTTTTTTATCCACATGAGCTACCATGAACTCAAGTAGAATGACCTCTTTTTAGTGTCTCATCTGAAGGATGGCACGGTCAGGAGTGCAACCCCCCCCCCCCCCCCCCCATGGCATTGCAGTGTCAGTAATGGAAAATTAATCCAAGCTCCTAGGGTAGAACACAGAACTTTCAGATTTTTCAGTATGAAAGCCAAGTGTCCTACTCTTTGATTCACTGCTACCCAACTTGAGCTATATTGCTGCTGTTGTGTGATGCATTACTTGGTAATGGAAGCAGTTTTAAAACTATTAAAAGTTAACAAATTGTCAGGAGGCACGGCCAGCCAAGCAGATGTGTTGTAAATCCTTTTTCAGCTTTGAAAACAAAAAACAGCCCTTTTGTAAGGACCTGTAGTTTTTGAACTCCTGCTGCAAAACTACTGTTCTTCTCTAGCTCTTAAGTTCTAAACAAAAACCTACAAGTGACCCCAGATGTCACAAGACATAGGGCCACACATTGTGAAACACAACTACCTCCCCCCATTCACCACAACCTCTACAGATTAAAGATTTGCAGAAATGGAACCAGCACTTTGGACTACTCTTTCTTCCCATACAAGATCTGCATTCATTTATTTGCTTTCATAATCAGTTTACTGTATCACCTTTGAAACTCTACTAAGTGCCACCACTCGAATAAGGGCTAAATTAGTTATAAACAGTAGCCCCCCCCCCAAAAAAAAATTCACATTTGATAGGATCTGACATAATATTTATTAAAATATTTATGTCTCATTTACCTTCTGGAAAGTTGTTTTTTGTGTTTTTAGATGTGCACTGATTTGTGTGATTTGTGTTAACATTTTTGTCTACAGGGCACATAATTTATATATACTTACACAAACAGACATGCATCATAACTGTATAATCCAATATTAGTACCTACAAATGAACTGTCATTTGCAACTTTACTTTGTTGTTGTGTGGCCAAAATCATGGTTGAAAAAGGTTGTTAGACCAGCTTACCTTACTCAGCAAATGTCAAAATTTGTAGTTTGTGGAGAGTGCTGATTAAACAATATCCTGTTTGTATCATTCCAAAATTACTTAGTAGTGTATGGCTTATGCTAATTGTTGTATCTTTCGGCTTTTCCTGGTTAGGGGTCGCCATAGCGGAACTCCGGTCTGCTAATGATTGGCAGTAGATTTTTACGTACCGAGTTGCCAGCTGTGACGCACAACCTTCAACGAAGGTACGCCCATTCACGCATGTCTCCACACAGAAGTCGCTTTAGCTGAGAATCGAACAGGACGTCTTACTGTGAGGTGACAACGCTACCGCAGCACCACCACCGCAGTACTTAAGATTTAGTATGTAGCCTTCACAGCTCTTATGCTCTAGTTTCCCTCTAGAGCATAGCACAGCACGTACAACTGAACAACAATGTAAAATAGAAACAGCTTTAAAAGTTGTAAAAACAATGTATACTGTCAACAAAAAAGGCAGACAGTAGTGTTTGTCAGCCTTTAAAACAATTAGCCTTTCACAGTTATATTTAGCTTCTGGCTTTTATCTATGTCGCGGTGTTGTTTTATGTCTTTCAAAATAATAAAACATTTCTCACTCGTTCACTGATTTCTCAACAACTAGTTATATACTGAAGCAGCTGAAACTCCAGAATTACAATTGGAGAAACACATAAGGAGAGTACAAAACTAACAAATGTTCAGATGCCAAGACTCACCCCCTTCATCTTTGCTTCATTCCAGTGTCGAGGTGAATTTCTTGATATTCTTATCTCAAAACAAATAAGCTGGCCATGACTGGAAACCTGATGCTGATTCTGAGTGTTGGTACCATGTATTCTGTCGGTGGTTTTGATACAGCAGTTTCATTAGGATGACTGTTCCAGGTACTCCAAAACCCTCTTCGTATAGTACTACTTTTGTCAACATCGCCCTTGAGCTCTTATCTCCACTTGTGCTGCTTGATTTTTCATTATCTTCACCCATGGAAGATGTTGCTGTCTTATTTTCTGTAAATTCCTCTGAAATACATAAATAGCTCTCTGTCAGAGTGAGATTTGCAATTTCAAATCGAGCAACTTTGAAAAAGTGCGATTGCAATGAAATACACCCTGTCAAAACACATTGTAATGCTGTTAACCCCCACCACTCACCCCGCAATTTCTTATAAAGATATATTAATAACTCAGAGATAATTTTATGCATGTATGTGTGTGTTATACACACACACACACACACACACACACACACACACACACACACACACACACACACACACACACACATTAATATGCATGTAGATATGAGTGGGGACATTTTTTTTTGAAGTGCCTCAGCCTCTGACTTAGATATTCCCATATTTGCAGTTTTGGTTTCATTATACAGTTACAGTTCTCAGAATTTCGATAAGAATGCTTATTATACTGTTCCCCCCAGCCCTCTTCATCCAGGATATACATTGTGGTGCCAGGGTAGAGAAAATCAATATAAAAATGTGGTGATTTTTTTTTTCCTTTCATATTTCAGAGTGTTGGCACATTTGTAAGCTACAGTTGAGCTCTGTTTAATCTGCAGTTTGTATTTTCTATCTCATAAAAATGGGTAACTTTGTGACCTTCCCCATGGATGGGGGAAAAAAATTAAAAGGCAAAAGAGATATGTGTGAAAGTAGAAATGTAAAGTGTAATACTATGTAGTTTCTCAGAAAGGACCTTATTGCTTGTATATAACTGAGCCAGATAAGGGTTTTGAGCCATGAAGAAAAGGTTCTTAGGTTTATAAAAGGCTACTGATCTCTGGGGCCTTTATAAGCCTACCCCAGTTGTAACTCGCAAGTTTATGTGCCCCAGAAGGATAAAGACTGACATCCTTACCAAGGATTGTTATCAGAGTACAGGAAAAGGGGAAGGGATTGTGGACTCTTAAAGACCTGCTGTGATGAGATTTTTAGGTGAATCTAGAACAGAAGCTGCTTTTAAAAAAGGGATAATTAATAGGGCATATAACTTCTGTGCGGAGCCTGCATGTCCTCCCCGCGGTTGGGTAGCGTTCGAAAGACATGCGTGCGTAAATGGGCATGCCTTCGTTGAAGGTTGGGCGTCGAGCTGGCACCTCGGCGTTTCGTAAAAAAAATCTACTACCAATCATTAGCGGACCGGAGTTCCACTGTGGCGACCCCTTACCAGGAAAAAGCCGAAAGACAAACAACAACAACAAAGTAGGGCATATAACTATTACAAGATAAGTGTAAAGGTGAAGCAGATGAGGTTAGAGCCTTGAAGAGAATGCATTTATGCTGATGTCAATGACTTCATGATAGAAGAGGTACAGAAGTGTCCCATCCCAGAAACCGGAGAATGCTGGACTGTGTACTGGAGAAAGGTAGATGGAGGCTAAAATTTCCACCTTAATTCCTTCTAGGAGCACAGTGGCTTTCTGCTTCTGCCAGTCCTTGTTGGTCTTAGAGGGACTGTGTGGCAGAACTGGCTGCTCACAGCAGTGTGTAATCCAGGCATTCTCTAAAGTATTCAGTTGTATTTATTACTGCTTGGTAGTAACTTGATTAAAGTGTAGCTATCATTCAAAGTCTTTTGGATTAAGCACTTGGGCTTCAGACCAGTTGTTTTACATTAGGAAGGTTTGTGGCATGCACTGTGGTGGCAGAACAGGTAGCTTTCATCCTTCTAAGTTGGGAACTGCTGATTGAGAGCCCAGTGTCTGTTATTCTTAAAGTGTATTAGTTCTGGTTTAATCTCTTGGGCTTCAGGCCAGTTATTTTACATTAAGAAGGTTCGTGGTCTGCACTCTTGTGGGAGAAGAGGCTGGACTCTGCCCTTCTGAGCTGGGAATTTCTAGTTAAAGGTTTATAGTGCCTAAATATTTGAACTGTATCTTACTGAAATTGGTACACCTTGTTTGCTGTAGCATAGACTAGATCCAGGCCTGCTGAATCTAGCTTTGTTTATATGCTTGTTGTTTGTTTGCTTGTTATTTCCCTGGAACGCTAATTCCACCTAATACGCGGCTCCTCAATGCTTCTGTGGATCACTAGTGATATCTGCATTGCTTACTGTACTTATTTCCTTGTTTCACTTGAAAGAAAGTTACTGTTTGTTGTTTTTGCATTTAAGTTACCTGTAACACATTGCACTTAAGTTACCTGGCACTTGCTCACTAAAGCAATTATATAAGTCAGCACTAAAAATTAAAAGCACTACACCCTCACTCCCCACTGGCCCTTGTTTTCAATTATAAAGGAATTCCCAATATTATTCTAGCATATCCAAAGGTCAGTTGTCAATCTCCTCTCCGGTCCAGCTGGTAAATCTGGGAATCTTAAGGCAATGTTACAACTGCCTCATGTACACAGACAACCCTCTCCTCCTCCCAACAAATTCCAACACATGTGAGAGATGCAACCATATAGCCAAACTGGAGGCTAAGCTCTCTCAACTCAGTACTGGCATAACCAGTCAGGAGGAGAAGGAAACCACGCTCACTACAATTCCAGTCTCACATAGACCTACCACGACAGCAAACCAAACACATAATCACACAAAAACATACTCGGAGGCTCTAAATAAAGATCTGCCTAAGCAGCAGAGACCTCCAAAGCAGACACCCAAGCAACTGCTACCTCAAAACAAAACACGTGCAACACATATCTCACAAAGCCAGTGTGCCAAACAGTCACAGCCCTTAAGACTAAACAACACACCTGATACACTTGTAATAGGTGACTCTATCGTCAGGCACACTGACGTCCCGCTCACCAGGCTGAACAAGGAGAGGATCACGGTGAGCAGCCTGTCGGGCGCTAGGATCCGCCACATAACAAGCACTCAGGTCACTCCAAGGCAAGTACAAATATGACTCAGTCATTGTCCATGCTGGTGTGAATGACCTGAGACGTACCTCCCTGGACTACATGAAAAGAGACATAGAGGAGTTCTCTGAGCATGTAGCCCAGGCCGGTATGACCCAGGCCTTGAGTAGCATCTTACCCTCACCAAGAATGATGCCACAATATGAAGACAAGATGATCAATTTCAACAATTGGCTTAAGTACTGGTGTCATTCAAAGGGGATCCAATGCCTGTCAGCTTGGGATGATATGCTCGACAAGCCACGATGCTTCGCTAGGGACGGCTTGCACCTGTCACCCCTGGGTTTTCAGATATTGGCAAAGGCTCTTGCTACTCCAATAGTGCCTTTTTTAGGCAAGGCTCAAAAGACAAACCCACCTCCATAGGTATCACAAGGGATAAGAAACTAAGAGTAATGCTACTCAATGCCAGAAGTCTAAACCTCAAGATGCACGCACTCAAAACTCTACTTAGCATGGAGAACATCGATATCTGTGCAGTAACAGAAACCTAGTTCAGGGCTTCCGAGAGCACCCCAGCACTACCAGGTTATACCTTATACCATGCTTTTCGGCCCCAAAACTTGGACCGAACCACAAAAGGAGGGGGAGTATCGATATTCATCAAAGATACCCACACCTCCAGGTTGGTGGCAAAGCACGAAGCATCAGAGATTATCCACGTGCAACTAACAGTGGGTAAAACTGCCTTCCAGTTTATAGCCTGCTACAGACCAAACTCCCAAACCCAGGAACCCCACTCGGCCTTCCTGAGAACACTGGAAAATATGAAGGTCTCTCCAAACACCATTATACTGGGCGACTTCAACTACCCAAACATAGACTGGGAGCATTACTCTAGCTCCAACACCCTAGTCCAAAGGTTCCTAGAATTTATAAACTCAAATGCTATGGAACAACTTGTTACCACTCCCACAAGAGGGGAAAACATACTGGACCTGATCATCACCAACATGGGGACTCTATGCTCCAGACCAGAAGTGTATCCCTCACTGGTAAGATCAGACCATAAACTAATCTCACTGGATATTCACATCCCGACCCCACCCCCTGCCCAGAAAACCACAGTGAAAAACTTCTCTAAAGCAAATTTCACACTCCTCAAAACCGAGGTGGAATCCTTCAAAGCCCCCCGGGCCTGTGGAAAATACGGCCCAGACCGCAGAATCCTTTATAAACTCATTCTATGAACACCTTCAGGAATGCATGGATCATGCGATCCCAAATAAAACCAAGACCCAATCCTCCAAAGGCAGACATCCTGTCTGGTGGACCCCATCCATAAACAAACTATACAATAGAAGGAGGAAGCTACTAAAAGATTGAGCAAAATCCCAAAAAGGGAAGGCATCACTGATCAGTATTAGCAAAAAACTACGGGAACTCATAAAATTGTCTAAGGCCAGCTTTGAGAGAAAAATTGCACAGGACACTAAGGATAATCACAAGGCTTTCTTTAGTTATGTTAGGAACCTGGGTGGTAATTCCCAGATATGCTCAGAATTAGTCCAAAATGACAAAAAATACACCAAACCCACAGACATTGCCAACATCCTAGCTGACAGGTTCAGCGCCAACTCCCCCCCCCCCCACCAAAAGGGCAAATATCTATCCCAGCAGAGTGCTGCCCCCTGACATCTCAGATGCTCAGGTAAGAGCCGCCCTCTCCAAAGCAAAAAACACAGCATCAATGGGACCAGACGGTGTCCCGGGCTGCGTCCTACATGTACTCCAAGAAGAGCTAAACCCAAACATAAAACTACTGTTCAATCTCAGCCTTACTCCAGGATATGTGCCCAAAGAGTGGCGTACAGCAACAGTGGTCCCTCTCCATAAAGGTAGTGCCTCAACAGATCCTGGAAACTATCGCCCCATAAGCCTGACTAGCTTGGTCTGCAAAGCTATGGAAAGGATCATCATGGACCTCATAAATAAAGATATTGGGGACCTACAGACACTGGATTCTACCCAGTTCAGCTTTGTTAAGGGCAGATCCTGCCTCTTAAACCTGGTTGATTTCTTTGAAACAGTCACCAAGGCCATTGACGAGGGGAAGGTGGTCCACACAGCTTACCTGGACCTCGCAAAAGCCTTCGATACAATACCCCACTCGGGCATTATAGTTAAGCTCACCAGCTTAAATATAAACCCCTGTGTCGATGGATTGCAAACTGGCTCAAGGACAGAATCCACATTGTTAGAATTGCTGGAGCCTTGTCAGACTCCAAACCAGTTACAAGTGGTGTCCCACAAGGCTCAGTCCTGGGACCTCTCTTGTTCGGTATATATTTCTCGGAGGTACAGGCCAACACGGAAGGACTGTGGCTGACCAAGTTCGCAGATGACTGCAAACTGGGTGCCATAATCGACTCTCCAGCCGACACAAGCATCCTCCAAAAGGGCCTCATAGAAACAGACAACTGGTGCCAGAGCCATGGCCTCAAGCTAAATGCCAAAAAGTGTATAGTCATCCCCTTTGGCAAAAACAAAGTGCCCACAAATTACCACATAGGTGGTAATCCTTTAAGTACAGAAGAAGTAATTAGGGACCTGGGGCCCAAGTTGATAGCAATCTCTCATTTGACAACCACGTGGCCAAAGTGGTTAGAAAAACATTTTATATAGCCCACCTAATCATGAAGGGATTCACATCTAGATCAGGGGAGGTCATCGTGCCTCTTTACTCATTCCTCATCAGGCCCATAATTGAGTACAATGCCCCTTTTGGGATGTACCTTACCAGACACCTGCAGCAACTGGAAAGACCCCAAAAGTACCTCACCAAGAGGATCAAAGGGCTCAAACAGATGCCATATGCTGCCCGGTTAAAGAAACTCCAGCTCTACTCAGTGGCATACCGCCTGTTCAGAGGCGATCTGTGCCTAACGTATAAAGCCATGTCCAACCCGGAATTAATGGACAAGCTGCACCTAAGAAAATCCAAATCCCATCGAGCTACGCGCTCGAGAGACTTGAACCTCAGCACTGAAATAAATAGGACATGCTGGAGGGACAGATTCATAACCCAGAGGCTCCCTTCACTCTGGAATAAAATCCCAGTCCAGGTTAGGCAGAGTCCCTCATTGACTCTCTTCAAGAGGAATCTTGATGAGTGGATGGGAGATCGTAGGTTTACCCCGGGTATCATTTCTGTGTCACTGTTAGACAGAGGCACAGTATACTAACCTCGAAAAAGGGCATAGCAAAATAAATTTAAAATGGGTGGCAAAAGCCAAACACATTCTGGCTAGGCTTATAAATACCCTAGGGCAGATAGCCTAGTATGAACCTATGACAGAATAGTTTAACAGGTGGAAGAGTGACTGAAAAAAAATGAAGCTGTGAAGATGACAGGATCACTTCTGGTGCGGACCCAAAAAAAATCAGCAACATTTACTTGAGCATCTTTGCATAGCCAAGCCCCCAGAACTGTTAGCATCACATGTGTAGCTTCATTAAATGTCTTCACAGAAGTGAAAGAATAAATTCCTGGTTTTCATCAAATGATTCTTTTCCCTGTGCATCTTTTGCATCCCAGACTCTCTTTACCACCTTTTTGGTAGGTCTGCCTCCACTGTACTTGCATTCGTCAGCTCTCCCTCCCATTAATTTTTCTTGCTCAGGTGCATTATATTGCAGTTTCTTTGCAGTAAAGCCAAGTTTCTACACATCTTACCTTTTTGTCAGATCTTGCTGTATTTCATTTGAGCCTGTTTACCCATCATGTTATTAAGCCTGCTGCAGATCTCGATCACTGCAGAGAAATTACAATATGCATTTTTATTTGTAATCCTATGCGATACAGTGGTCCCATGCACTGAAGTGAACGCTGGTGTGTTCCACATGTAACTCTTCCAACTCCATGGTGGATTTTATTCTAATTGTTTGTACACTGCTGTTGAGGCATCTGCTTACTTGACCTGTTTTACGAGGTGGTGAGTTTGGTGTTTACAGTATTGTTGTCTCTTTCTCTTGTGACTTAAAACAAGTAGACAAAAAAGTAAATGTTAGCAGACTTCAAACTTGGTCCCAAATTGTTAGTGTCACCATGTGGGCTGCATGTCAGTTAAATGCACATGTCATGAAAACAAGAAATGCAGGGCATAACTTGCTTGTGGAAGCATGTTTAGTCAAGCTTTGTCTTTCAGTATGAGGACGTTATGGAGTGCTGTGTAATTATAGCTGGTTCTCAGTAAACTGTTCTCCTCCCACTGTCTTTCTTGACCTCTATAGCTTGTTAAGCTCAGAAATAGAAATCTGAATGCCTGTAATTAAGGGTTGCAGTTTTTTTTGTTCTGTGTTTAGTAGTGTGTTTCAGATAGGGAAGAAGTTAGAAATTATTTTAGGTTTTTTTTTTTTTTTTATGTTTAAGTTCATGGAATATACTATCTGAAAAAAAAGTGGGTTTATTAACTCAAAGTCAGAGGCCTTAGGACTACTAAACAGTCCTAAGTTTTCCAAGCTCCTCAGCACCTTACAGTAAAGCTCCATTTGGGAAAATGTCTATCCAGGAAAATTACTCCATTGATAAGACCCCCCCCCCCCCAAGAGTTGATCAAGTAGTGAGATATCTGGGAAATATGTAGACAGTAATCTGCCTTTGACTAACTTGTAGCTGTGTTGCTCAACTTATAATTAAGGGTATGGCACTCAGGTCCAAGATTGTTATAGTACCACTGTACTCATCCCTTATCAGACCCATCATGGAGTACAGTGCCCCCTTCAACATGTACCTGAATAGGGATATGCAACAGCTAGAACACCCACAGAGGATTCTTACATAGACAATCCAAGGTATTAACACAGAGTCCTATACAGATTGCCTTAGATCCCTGTCTTTACACTCCGTCTCCTACAAGTTGTTGAGGTGATATGTGTTTGGCATATAAAGCATCCTTGGATCCAGCCCTGTTAGAGCTTTTGCACATCCGCAAAACAAACAGTGCCAGAAATACTAGATCGAGGGATTTGAACTTTGCAATATAAACATAACATGTTGTTGAGACAGATTTGTGACTCACAGGATTCCCATGCTCTGAAATAGCCTCTCCATCCATGTGAAGCAGAGTCCATCCCTAACCTTATTCAAACAATCTTGACCAATGGATGGGTAGTCATACAGTTATCCTCAGGCTGGCCTCCATGTCATATAGACATAGGCAGACAGTAGACATTCCCTAACCAACATACTCCCCACTTAACTTTTTTGCAACCTCTAAGCAAACATACCCCACTCCTTCCAATTAAGACTCGCACACTACAAGGGGACGAAATTGAGTTAAGTTGTGTACTAGGCTTATAAAGGCCCTGGTGGCTGTTAGACTAGTGTATACTTATGAATGTATAATATACTGCATATCATTTCCTCTCCAGATCTTTGTTGCCATGTAAAATTTTTAGTATTCTGCAGGTTGAGAATGACTTTTTCCCCCAAAGTCGTCTTTTTAGTATTTTTTGTAATAGTCCCTCATTTAGATTTTGGTATAAAACTCATATTGTGTCATTTTTAGAGAGAATAACAGAAAGGCTGAAATGATTAGGTGGGCCAATGCCCCAAAACAAAGTTTGCCAGTTTTATGTTACTGTTTTTCTGATTTTAATTACTTCTGTTAGAATTTGTACAGTAAGGCTAATTTTGTTGTTCTTGTGCTTAAAACTGTTAACACTGTTGGCCTTTCTCTACTAAGTGAACTCTGTTTTGTTATTGGCATACAGTTAGTTTTGCTTAAATCTCTTCATTATGGGATACTTGGCTTTTTTCCTTTCTGCTAATTTTGGTAGTTAGGGCAAATGCTATACTAAGCAATAAGCGTAAGAGTTTCAGCACTGTTGTTGCGGGGAAAGGATTCCACCACAGGACAGGCTTGCTATGTTCTTTCAAAGTGTGAGATTTGTTTGGAATTTACCTTCTCCATGATGAGATGCAGAAAGGAAAGGCACTTATTTTATGGAAGTACATAGTTATTTACATTTGATAAATGTTTAGGTGCTTTGGTCCAAGGACCCTTTTCAGGCATATGTTGTCCTTGTTGAGTAGTACAATTGCTAGAATTACAACAGTTTGACATAGATAACAGAGAAATACCACAGCTTCTAATAATCCCATTGAAAATGTTAACACAGAACAATGAAATGACCATTTCTAATTATCTGGCTCACTAAGATGATCTAGTACAATACAAGTGCAGGAATTTATAAATGTGTACCTAAGACTTTTCAAAACCTGTAAGAAAAGAGAAGTGTATTAAAGGGAATTCCTGTAGTGTATGTAGATTTTGTACAAAGTAAAGATAGTTAATAAGTTTGAGCTAGAGAAGTAGGTGCATAACAGGCAAAATAAGCTTGGTACACCCTAACCATGTAATATAGCATTTTACATAAATACAGAGGTTCAAGTATCATTCACTTAATTTTGAATAAGCAGTCGGGGGGGGTACTGATAGTCAGATGTCTAATCAGAGCACCTACAATATTTAATCATATTACCTCCAGGGGAGGAGGTTAGACAGGCACGCTTTAACTGTTCTGCAATTACATCTGTTAAAACAAGCATTAGGGACTCAGAAAACTCATTCCAGGTTGCCAGTTAAACCATCAACTTATGCCCCAAGACAGGCTTCTGTTTCTACAGAAGTCCTTGGACTTGAAGCCTTTCAGTTACAAATCTCTCACCTCAAAACCTTCTAAGATCACAGGGGGCTGACAATGTCAAAAGCAAGCAGTTAGGAAGCCAAGATTTTTCCTTTCCTAGGTTTGAGATTGATTATATCACCATGATGCCACTTGCTCGAAAGGTTCCTTTTCACGTAACAGGAAAAACCTAAGTCATCTGCAGTTGCCCAGATCATTAAAGAAACAGCTTCTGCTGTCATTGTTGATGCTCTTCACTTGCTGGTTTGATGGCTTTAAAATCAGCTAATGACAGAGGTTTTTTTTTTCACTGTGGAAACTTCAGTAAATAGCCATCAACACAAAGACACTCCCCTCTTCCCAGAATTATTTTTATTTCATACAGATCACAGTAGGCTTATAGAGGGTTTCTTTATGTTACTGCAAAAATTTGATGGGCTGTACACCCCCCCCCCCCCCAGGTTTTCAGTTGGGGAGTGGAGGACTCTTCCTTTGCCACCATAACCTTGCAAACTAGAATAAATGATCCTTCCACATCAACACCAACATTTTTTAAACAAGAAAAATCTTTATTAACTTATCATTTATGACATAGGCAATCATGCATTTATGTAAATGAAACAAAGCATGGTAACACAATCCCAGATGCAGGCATTTGACATCACAAACCACAGTGACAATTCTAGTTGAAAACATTATACATCACTTATGATCTACCCAATCATTGTCAGCCAAACATTACATGTAGCTCATTTAAGTTCTGCCTTTTAAATGTTATTCTTCCACTGTGTGTATTTCCCCACAATTCCCATTTTTCCTACATAATTTGTTTCTACCCTTTTCTAAAGATCCCAATTCCCGGTGCTTTCTCTGTGTTACTATTTTCACTACTTCTAGTACAGTTGGTTTAAACTTTGATTTCTATTTTTTAGTAATTGCTTTTTTGGCAGACACTATAATTAGACTAACCAAGGCCTTAATATATCTAGGCATTTCCAATTCTGTAGTAGTCTGCGGGGATACTTTAAAGTCTGCCAACTCATTACACTCTCAGAAAATATGTTCCCAATTTTCTCTTTCTTCCCAACTCACACCTCCAACATTTGCTGTCTGCTGAGGAAAAAGTCTCTGGAGTCTTCTTGGGGTATAAAAATATCTGTATAAACATTTCTAAGCAAAAATCCTGTCTTCTAGATTTTTTGCATATTTGTAAGACATACATATATCCCCATTGTTTCTTTGTGAATTGCTTATCCAATCTCTCTTTCCAAAATGTCTAACCTCCTAAAATTGAGTCTTATGGCTGTCATGCAGTATTTTATATTAATTATTCTTTATTTAACAGCAGCTTCTGTTCTAGAATCTACTAAAAACTCTACCAGTGCTGGTCTTTCATTTAGGACCCTCTATTTCTTACTTTTTGCCTATACTCTGATATCAATCCTTGATAGGGAAGGCAATCGCTAACCTGCAGTCTAAATAAATTCTTGGCATCTTCCCATTACATTATCTTTCCCTGCCAAGTTATTTGCACCCAATACCTTGGCTCCTTTGCCAGTTTTCTTCAATACATTCCAGCCCCTCTTGCCTATTGTCTGTAACACTAAGTGCAGTCATCCCTATCTGTAGAATCTCCTTTCCCGTGTTACCTTAGTTCTTAGAATACTTGCTGTTATTTTATGAACATAATATTCTATATGATTATTATTATTCTCCTTAAAGGTCTGCAGCCAAAATCCCAGTCTCTCCTTGTTTTTTGAGCTTTTTCCCTATTTTATTATCATTCCTTTACAATTTAAATTATAGTTTTCTGCGTGTGCTATGTATAGGAGCCTTAATTGTGTTTCTCTGAAATACCCTTTCAAATCGGATGATCCCAATCCACCTTGTTCTGTTGGAAGAATCAACTTATCCCACTTGAGTCTTGCTGTCTTCCCCTTCCAGATAAAATCCTTTATTAAATGCTATCCACAGTTTCTCCTCTGGTTGATAAAATATGCCTGACTTGTGTATAAGACTAAAGGAACTAAAACATTTTAACCGCTTTACTAGTCATATAACAGAGCTTCCATTTTCTCAATTTTTGTATTGCCTTTCATTTAGTCTCTTACCACATATCCTTAGCTGCCACAGCAGAATCATTTTACTCTACACTCCTAAATACTTCATTTTATCGTCCCCATAAATATGGATATTGGTGAAACAGTTCATGTGTGGGTACATAATTTACTGCTATTGCCTTTGTTTTACCTTCATTAATTTTGTATCTCAAAAAGATATGAAACTGTCTCAAAATATTCCACAACACTATAATGTCCTTTTTTGGTTTTGTCAGGGATAATATAACATAATCTGCAAACAGAGCCAGCTTTTCTTGACTAATGTGCCCATTATATCGTTGAATTTCTGAGTCCCTTATTTTCTTTAACAGTGGTTTATGAATGAAATGCAAATAACAAAGGGAAAAGAGGACATTCCTGCCTGGTTCCTCTGCTCAAGCAGAAATTATCAGAGAGGACCCTACCCACTTCACTTTTCACCTCCAATCCCTCATGTATCCTCCTAATCAACCTTATAATTTTATCAGGAAATGCAAATGCTTCCATTGCCCTGTTCAAAAAGTCCCAGCTTACTCTGTCATATGCTTTCTCTACATCAAGACCTACCACAAACATTGGTGTTTTCTTACTTTCTGCCTCCCTCTGGATCAGTGTTCTGTTAATGATGTCAAATATTTGCCTTTCCTCCACAAAACCACATTGATCCATGTGTATCAATTTTGTTAACACTTTTGTCATTCTTTTCACCGTCATAGACTTGCACACTTTATAATCATGGTTTGGTATTGAAATGGGCCTGTATGAAGCTGGATCTGATAGATCTTTACTCTCTTTAGGTATTACAGCTACCACTGCTTTCTTCCAGGATGTTGGTACTTCTCTTCTTAAAATACTGGTAAACAAAACCTTCCAGATCTTTTATCGTTTTTCCCTCCTAGTTTCCAAACTTCCACAGGAATACCATCTGTTCCTGGGGACTTTCCTGTAGATTGGTTATACATCACCATTTTTCTCTCATCTCCTCCTATTCTAACTGCTAGTAATTGAGCCTCATCTACTGCTAGCCTTGGCATATTTAATTCTTCCATAAGTACTTCCATTTGTACCTTTTCTTGATGTTCATATTTCTCTACTTTATACAGACTTTCATAGAATTTCCAAAATATTTGTAATACCTCTACAGGATCTCATTACCTTCCTTGTTATAGGCTCCCAAAGCTTGTTGGCAGCCCTTGGTACTTTCTGTTGCTTGAATCTTCATGCTAAAAGTTTTTGTGCTCTAGAGCTATCAAAAAGCAGTTGCTTAAGAGGAGTCTTCCTAAACTCATGCATGTTATTGAGATAATCCGTAATTGTCTGCTTAGCATTCTGCAGTTGCTCATCTTCTTGTTCTGTGAGATTTCCCGTATTCTGCAATATGTTAACGTTTGTCAGACCCTCTAAATAATTCTTGCTACTTCTTAACCATATCTCCCTTTCTTTTATTTTCACCCTATTTTTAAACTCCACTTTAATTTTATCGTACTCCCAAGGCTATATATTCAGGGGAAAAAAATCTATCTTCTCTAATATTTTTTTTTTATTTTATTATTTGTTTACCGGGAAAGTCCGACTTGGCACATAGCCAGTTTTCAGCTGAGGCCCGGGGAGAAATGCTCCAGACTTGTCTTTGAAATGTGGGAGGAAACCGGGGCACCTGGAGGAACCCCACACGAACGCAGGGAGGACATGCAGACTCCGCACAAACAGCACTCCAGCCAAGAATCAAACCAGAGAACCTCTTGCTGTGAGGCAACAATGCTACTGCTGCACCACTGTGCTGTCCAGCTCCTAAATAATTTCCACTACCTATTCCTTACATTCCTCTTTTCAGCAAATAAGTGGGAAAGCACCAGTGTCTC
This sequence comes from Protopterus annectens, assembly GCF_019279795.1. Classification (NCBI taxonomy): domain Eukaryota; kingdom Metazoa; phylum Chordata; order Ceratodontiformes; family Protopteridae; genus Protopterus; species Protopterus annectens. The sequence continues at coordinate 1,407,200,303 of NC_056741.1, forward strand.
ATTTTTATGTCATTACCCTGTGTTTTTATTTTAATTATTGGCACATGATCTGAAGTAGCTATTGAGCACTTTTTAGGACCTTCAATTAAATGCTCATATTCCTGTGAGATATAGATTCTTTCTAGCCTAGCCTTGTTTTTGTGTTTTGGGGAATAATACGTAAATTTACTCTGAACTCCTAGTACTGAATTCACATCTTTCATGCCAAATATTTTCATAAATTTCTTCAAAAATCTACCCTCCTTTGTTATACTTTCCCTTTTGGGCCCCCCAGACACATCTTCACTTCTGCAAATCAAAATTCATGTCTCCACCTATAAGTAATATTCCTTGCGTAAAGCTGATTGTTTCTCCAATAATTTTCTTGAGCTCCATTATAGCAATTTTAGGTGGAATGCAAGTACATGCCAGTGTAATCCTCCACCCTTGCCAGTTGCCCCTTAGTGCAACAAATCTACCACTATCATTTTTATCCTCTTCTGTCACTTTTGGAGTTCCTCTTGCAATTAATGTAAGTACTTTTCTCTTCCTTTTCCCAGGTATTCCACTGAATAACAATCCAGAAAATCTTTCTTTATCATATTTACATGTTCTGTTATTTCCAAGTCCGTATGTACCTTATAGCATAGCTATTTGCACTCTACATTTTTAAATATAATTCACTGCTCTTTCTTTTTTCTATTTATTTATGAGTCTGCTGACATTTAAAGACATTACAGAAAGCATAATTGTATTAAAAAGTTATTATTCTCACCTTTTATGTATAAGGCTTTTTGTTAAATGTTTAGTTCCAGCTTTTGTGTTACATGCATACACTGTTTGGCAGGTTGAACTTTTATACATTTGTTTCTCGTCATATCCATTTGAGTCTATGTTGCATCTTACACAACTTTTTTATTTTATTGAAAACAAAAAAAAAACCAGTACCCCCTACAACCTATTAACTTAAAACTAACACAAACTTATGTACATCTTCAAATACTGAAGTTTTACCCTTCTAATAGGAACAAATGTCCAGAACTGACAGCCACACTGACAGACTTGAGTTAAGCTAAAATAAATGTTATCCATGCTAAGACGCATGGTACAGCCTGTTCTTCAATTAAGTGCTGCCTGGTTTTGCCTTATCTTTATTCTTTATGCTGTCCCAGCTGGGAAAACACCCAAATGTTTTCAGAGAGCATCATCTCCTGGCCAATTTTTTTTTCTAGCCTATTTCTCTTTATCAGATTGTAGCCGATTTCTGTTTATTAGAATGTCTCCATGGAGACAAGAGGACCATACACATAATTGCTATTAAGCATACATTTGCAAGAAAAAAGCCCTATAATGTTCAATAATCTTTTTCAGTTTCTTGTTTTCTCTTAAAACTTGTTATTGTTGCAAACCAAGGGCCCCAAATCCAGTCACCCCCATGCAAGATTGAGAAAAAGCACATTCATTTTTCTTTTGTCATGCTGTTTTAACCAGACTTAACTTTATTTTTTATTTTGTTTTTTTTTTAGAACAACTATATTTCTTAAAACTGAGCAAGAAAAAAGAAAAGAAGGGAGAAAGAAAAAAAAGGGGTCTGTATCACGTTGTCGAACTATTAAAAGTTTGAACGTCATATGGTCGACACCATATGATCGAACTTTTAAAAGTTCGAAAGTTTCAACAGAGATCTCCCTTTTCTGCCCTGTAGTGCGATCTCGGAGTTGGTATATTTAAAGAGCAGGGGGTGTGGGGGCTGCAGGGGTGCTTGCCCCCCTGCTTAAACCATTCAGGTAGGTTTTTTTTTTTTTTTTTATTACATTTTCGAACTTTATTATATGGTGTCGACCATATGACATTCGAACTTTTAAATGTTTGATTATGTAATATAGAAGCAAAAAAGTTCCTGTTTACAATAGTATCCCCATTACACTTAAAATAACTGAGAACTCTTTATAGCATGCAATGAAAATCATGCAGTGTAAAAAGTAGTACTATTAAGAAATAATGTTGTTTTACTTACAGTTAACTTTCTCCCCTATGTATTTTTCTTGAACATTCAGGACATGAATTAGGGCATATGCTTTTGAGTCCCTCAAGCCCAACAAAGTCCAAAAAAGTCCAATATTTCCAGATTTTCTTGTTCTGTCATATTTCATAAATGTAATTATTGCTTTGTAATCCCACATTTGTCAATTTCCAAGTTGCTGGTTTTATTCTGGTTCATCTTCATCTCCCAAGTCTTGTCTCTGCTTCATTTCTAACATACAGTTGATTCTTCTAGTCAACTCTCGTGCTCCCTTCCTTCTCTCCAGCATTTTCCATTGAAACATTGGAAAAAGTTTCACTGGCACAGTCTGTCTTTGGTCTTTATTACAACAACACCAAGAAGCAGAATCTCCTTCTGTCTCACAGCCCACTTTTTGTTAGACAAACTTCGTATTTCCTCTTTAGTATGTACTTTATCAAAAAATGAAAATGATTTTGTCCCTCCAGGGAGGAATATTTTGAAGATATCTGGGTAAGTAGTTTAAATCTCATGCCTGCTTCTCGACATTCCTTGAATAGTGGAATCAATTTACTCCTGTCTGGTGTACAACGAGTAATCATTCTCCACAAACACTCTGTTGACTCTCACTTATAGTACCTTGTCCTTCTGCCACAGTTTTGTCAGAATCAACTCGTTCTGTTGGTAGGATTGCATATTTACTACTAAAGGTTTTGGTTGCTTTCTCATAGCAAGGTTTGGAGCATGCATATGATGTGTCCTTTCAATTAACAACTCCAGCTGTGGAATACCAGTCCAGTTGCTTATTTGTGCTTTCATAAAATGAATACAGTCTGCTCCTTCCAGCTTCTCTGGTAGAGATGAAAATCTCAGGTTTTCCCTACATGCTCTGTCCTCTAATTCTATTATATTTTAAAATGTCTCTTCTTGAGCAGTCTCATTCAGCCAGCCTTTTCTTCATTTCAGCCTCTGATTGTTACAGTGTTATCACCTCATCTGAATATCTGTTTAAAGCTTCTTCCATTTTTTCCAGCCTTTTGCTGTTTGAGTTAATGTACTTCACCAGTGTTTTGTTTATTTTAACCAGGTCTTTGTGTAGTTGTCTTATACTTTCCTCTAGGTTACTGGAAGTCATGTCTGGAGATTGCACTGTTTTTTGCTGAACAGCTGCAGAACATTTTCCAGTCAATGTTTTTTTCTTCACCTTTTGTAGCTGATTTTCTTTCAGGTCCTCTGTATTTTTTTTCCTGGCATCCAGGCAGTGCACTTACTAGCTAGTAAATCAAGTTTACCCCAAAACACAAACGTCTACTGGCGGTATCTGCTGAGTTTCTATCTTCACACTGGGAAAGCTAGAATTAAGCCTTTACTCAGTGTGCAGGCATCTTGGAAGTCCATCAACACCATCGTTTTTGTGTCAACCCTAAGACAACTGGCACTCAGAGTTGCCTTGCTGAAGCCGTCATATCCATCCATGTTGGTCCACCATCAGTTTATGCCATTCTCAATATTGATGGCATCAGTCACACTGCTTACTTTGTTAATGTTAGTATTGATCCTTCGTCTATCAACAGTGTCAGCTCTGACTGGGATCTTCCACTTCTCCTTCTACCTTGAAGTGTTATTGGTAGGTTACCAGTGTCAGTATGGGCTCTTTTTGATGACTGGTGTTGTGTTTTGGGATGCTGCAAGTCTGATGCCATACTCGACTCTCATAATGATACCAGTCCAGCATGATTCTGTGATTTGGTGCTACCCCTCTCACCAGTTCACACTGGTGCCAGTCTCCATTACAACAGGTAGTTGGCTGATAAGCTGACCTCATAGGATGCAGGTTCAGCAGCACATTACTTTATTTTATGTGTCTGAATGCAGCTTTCTTCATCTTCTCCTCCCATGCAGAAGGTGACCTGTTGCAAAAGGAAGCACACTGACTCCTTAAATGAGTTTACAGCCACTGATTTGGATAATGATGAGGATGATTTTTTTACATCCCCCACTGACCATGTTTTTACTAGTACCCCATGACCATCAAAACTCCCCCTCCCCCACATTGCTCTGTTGACTTGTTCTTTCCTCCAGGTCTGTGCACTCGTCTTGCTCATATTTTGTTCTTTAGCGCAGCCTGGGGGTGAGGATCAGACAACCGGGAATGACATTTGTCATCCTAGGGTCCATCTTTAGTTCATAGTTATTTATTTATTTTGCTACCTGTAAAGCCCCTTCACACAGCATGTTAATTTCACAGTCAGGCTTTGTGAGCATTAGCCTGTGCACATGCCCTGATCCAGGACTCATGGGGTGTAACGCCTTGTCCTGTTTTCCCACCATTCAGCCCAGAGTCTTCTCTCTGAACTTCAGCCTCCGCCAGGGTTCCACTAGAAAAAAACAGCACATCTTACCTCTCCAGGTTAGACACACCCATCCTCTGTGCCTCCACTTTAAAGCAACCAACCTGCTAATCGAACTCGGGTCACCTAGGTCATAGTCAGAGCTTTATCGTTCTACTCCACCCGCGAAGATTTTTTTATCTGAATTTCAAAGATGTGCTGTTAGTTTAGAACTATTTCTTTGATTGTAAGTAAATTAGTACAATAGATTTTCACTGTTAGCAGTAAAATATCATGTATGAAAGTACAGAAATGCAGAGTTACAAAAATCCATTTGGAAGAGGGTGGAATATAATTACTGTTTACCTGACTGTGGTAAGAAGCCACTGGAAAAATTGTTTTAACAACTTTCATAATTGCTAAAACTGCCACATCTCTGGCCAGTGACATTAAGTTGATCTTTTGCAATGCAGTGAAGGCAGGATATATTATGCATTATATACCTGGTTATCAAAATAATGTCAAAAATTTTACATGTTTTGAATGCAGCACATCCTTTTACTCTCTTCAGAGATAAACTATCCCTGTAAAACAGTAAGAAAAACATATTAAGAAACAGTGATGACAGAGGGTGGCCACTAGAATAAGTGATGAGAAAGCAAATGGTGTTCAAGATCGAGAAGCTGTATGCTCTGCAGACCAGCAATACTGCATACAGCAATCTAAATCATTAAAGCTATGGATGTGGGATTCAAAAAGAAAGTCATAGTGTCTGTCAGCTAATGCACAGTGTGGACTACAAAGAAATAAGCAATGCACAGGAGCAATACATGCCATTTATTTTACTGGGCAGTGTTAGTTGGTGCAAGATATCTCCTCGCCTGACTTGACTGATAGGGTACACATGATATTTGCTGTTCATATATAAAGAGTACGCACTGCACCATAGGGGTTGCCAGCTGATGGATATTAAAAGTCGTGTGATACAGCTTTAGAGCCCACACATCTTGTGATATAATAAGCTTATAGGAGCTTGGGAGTGTACAGTGTTACTGAAGGTATACCTGCCTATGTGCCCTACAGTATGGTAGTGCTATATGCACTTGGAGAGTGTAGACAGCATTGCAGGCTGTATGTACCACCCATTACTGCAGATTATCAGTGTGTGTAAACCATTACAAAGGTGCACACCATAACAATTTGTGCAGCCTGTAGTTGAATACAATCATAACTGAGTGAAGGACAGTACAGACACAGGAAAGGGCAGAACACAGAATATGGCTGGCTGCATGTCCACATTGCATAATTTCACAAGGATCCTTTGGGGGCTGCATAATGTTTAGGGTGTACAGTAGGGCAGTAGTATGCACCCTTCTTAGAATAGTACATAAAGTTCTTATAGAAGGTTATGCATTTATTCTGGGAGTGCATAACAAGGCAAAACTGGTACCCCTAACAATAGGATGGTGCATGTGTATCCATAGCAGGGTATGTTTGGGAGCAAAGCTGCAAAGTACAGTATACAGGGAGAATGCAATATGCACTGTGGATGACTGCTGCTAGAGTGTGTACCATAAGAACCAGTTCAGTAATATAATGGAACAGTTTATGATTAATTTCAATTCAGTTTATTTAAAAGCAATCCTAAGTCTAGGTGTGGTACATGAATGTAAAGTTAAACAGTAAGTATTAAAAATGCAAGACAATTAATATGTGCAGCAAATATAAAAATAAAACCTAGATTCTCAATAAAATTAGTATTAGTGTTAAAATAGCTGCATGAAAAAGATGTTTTAAGAGATACTGTAAAACAATTGTACCACTGGCTTAAAGTCTTAAATGGAAAGAAAATCAGTTCAACACAAATGATATTTGATATGAAAGGCTATCCTGCAAGTTGTTGCTAGGTTTTTGAATGAATTTATATTTGAATATTTTACGTTGTGACGAGTTTCACAGCAGTGTATATATTGTGCAAGCTGGAGTGCTCTTTTCAGAGATTTTCTCCTCCTTCTTTGCTGTGGTGTATGACCATGGACTTGGTATACGTAAATTTAGTGGGGAGGGTAGAGCTACCCACATCGGGTTGCAGGGTGTCTTGTCCTCCTGCAAAAACAGAATTTGTGTGTGTTTTTTTTAATGTTTTACAGCTTATTGAGTCCAATGTTTAATTTTCAGTTAGTGGTGTGCCAAAAAGCAGTTTTTTGACGGCTTGTAGATAAACCATGAAAAAGAACTACATAATGTTATACTTTCTGTACTCCAAATTCACAAGCAGACATTTGCTTGTCAGAGATGATTAAATAGCTGGTAATGCATTAGCAGATTCTTAATGTATGAATGTGATATAAAGCAAAGCAAATTAATATGCGAGTCTTAGACTTGTGGACCATAAGCAGCCAGTTAAGACTGTAAAGCAGTGGTATTTTATGGGTATAGTGATTGACCTTCATTGAAGGTTGTGCATCAGGGCTGGTAACTCGGCACGTAAAAATCAACTACCAATCATTAGCGGACCGGAGTTCCGCTGTGACGACCCTTAACCAGGAAAAAGCAGAAAGACACAAGTGATTAATGCCAGCTAATCTGTCAGTATTCTGTAATGTAGTAAAGTGGCCAAATTCACCTCTGTGAAGACCAGGGTCCAGGGTGTTGCACTGATTAAAATCTGAAGAGAAAGCATGAGGTCCATAAGTTTATATAACTTTACCCACTGCATTAACACACCAACCAGGATAAAAAAAAAAAAAACACTAATACAGAATTGGCACTGGACTGGATCTTAACATCCCCTAAACATATTCCTGTCAGAGGTAGCCTCCGTGATACCATTAGGGATCACTTACAAACTTACGCAGTCAGATAACAAACCCAGATCCATAGACAGTCATAATACAAGCAAGTCTGCAACCTCTCAAGTTACAAGAACATACCTTCATTTCCCATCTTCATCAGTTTGATTTGGATATTCTAAAAGTGTTACCTCTAGATGTAGCAGTCTGTGAATTTAACAGAAATTTCCTAAGCATTCTAAATGAACCAGTGCCCGCCTCACGAACTAGTCCCCCCCTTCAGAAAAATTAAAAACAAAGCCTGGAAACAGTGGTCCCAGAACAAGACTCAAAAACATTTGACAAACTTCTGTAGTGTTAGAAACAAGACAAAATAGAGTCAGAAAATACAAGAAAATCTGTTTCAGAAAATTCCAAAGTAAACACCAACATAACCCAAATTTGTTGTGCTCATCTGTGAAAAACTTACTCCATGCTGGCCAAACTATGCCATCACATTAACAAATGATTCCACCAACAGTATATCCTCCCAATTCAATATCCATTTTGTCCAAACAGTCCTCCCAGTAACCCATTTGCACCCTTCCCTGACAGGCAGCACAACATCCTTCTCCTTGCAACCTTTACTTACCTCTACAATTAAAAAGCATCTCAACAAACTCAAAACAGCAAGTATGGCATCAGTCTTCCAGATGAATGTCACAAGCTGGCAGCTGAACCAGTAGTCTATTCAATCTCCATATTAATTGACTGATTCTTCAGTGAAGGTTATGTCCCATCCATATGGAAAAATCAATTATAATACCCTTGGAAAGTACATGTAATTCTCAAATTAGGCCAATTGTGATTCTACCTCAGTTATCAAAAATATAAGGGAAATCTGTCCTTACACCGTTAAATTACACAGGTGCCAAAGCACACTACAGTGGGGAAAGGGAACGTACATGTTTCCCCACTGTAGTGCGATCTCGGAGTTGATATATTTAAGTGGGGGGGGGGGCTTGCCCCCCCCCCCCTGCAAAAACAATGTTTTTCTGTTCTTTATCGGTTCGTTGAACCGATGTTCGCGGAATTCACTTTCACTTAAGGGCACTTTCACGTAACTGAGAGTCCACTGTTCGTTTTCGAACAAGTGGATTTTCGGTCTTTTACAGTAGACCCATATATATATATATATATATATATATATATATATATATATATACACATATACATATATATATCTATAATATGGGTCTACTTTTTTTGATCAAAATATCATTATTTCGAACAAGAAACGTATGACCTTACTTGCACTTTCGCAAATTCTGGTTCAGCAAACTGGCAATAAAAATAAAAAACAACACTTTAAAGTCCGTTTTGCAGGGGGGCAAGCCCCCCTGCATCCCCCACATCCCTGCTACATTATATATACCAACTCCGAGATCGCACTACAGTGGGGAAACAGGTATATTCCCTTATCCCCACTGTAGTTCTCAGTTTTATTTTTATTGGCGGTTCACTGAACCAGTACTCACGAAAGTGCACTTTCGTGAAAGTAAGGTCTCACTTTTCTTGTTCAAAATAGTGATATTTCGATCAAAAAAAGTAGTCAGCACACACACACACACACACACATATATATATATATATATATATATATATATATATATATATATATGTGTGTGTATATATATATATATATATATATATATATATATATATAGGGTCTACTTCATTAGAACGAAAGACCACAACACCGAATGCCATATCAACCTCGGAACACCAAAAAAACGCATAACTGCAAAACACGCACAAACACACACACAACTGCCCCAAACTACCAAACACACAATCCTACACTAGAGATAGGAAGGGGGCAAGCCCCCCCTCCACCCTTACACCCCCCTACTTTAATATTCTAACTCCGAAATCACACAAAGAGACACACAAGGCAAACTCACACCCACACATTACAGTCCCTCACACACACCACAGTTACAACACACACTTACAATACCCCTCACAAATACACTTACACATATATACTTATCTACAGCGGAACACCAAAAGCACTAAATCAAAATCCCGTAATATCGGGATTTTGAATTTCGCGCTGTTCGGTGTTCTGGGGTTTTGTCCTTCTGGTCTCGGTGATGTGGGATTCGGTATTGTGGTCTTTCATTCTAACAAAGTAGACCCATATATATATATATATATATATATATATATATATATATATATATATTGTAAACATACTCTTCCTACACTGCTGTATGCCTCAGCTTTTCTCACCAATCTGCAAACTGCTGTACTGTCAAAACTTGAAGCTTGTTACAATAAAGTAGCAGAATCTTCTACAAACCTTTCACACCACTGCCTAGCCCTGAAACAGTTTCACTGTATAACACAACACCTGACTTTTACTCAGTCAGTCAGTCAGTCAGTCAGTCAGTCAGTCAGTCAGTCAGTCTTCATACTGCTATCTGTAACCCTCAGTAAGCACTATCCTGCAGCAATGTATACTACCTTGTGCACTCCCTTCCACTACAAATTCACCACCAAATGTAATAATGCATCTGCAAACTCCCTTTACTCTGCCAGTGTATGAAAACTTTGCAATGAATTACGAATCCAGTTAAGGCAAACTAAGACTACAAACTTTCAAACCCAGCTTAAGGCAGCACCTGACAGACTCCTTGTTATGGTCATGCTCCATTCCAGGTTCACTTCATAACCTAAACATGGTACCCACTTTCACTCCTTCTCTCTGTCTTAGCTAACATTTCCCAACCAGTTTAGAAACCATAGCTTTCTTTCCATCCCCTAAACTCCTCACTCTGTCCATTCTCACCTCCCTTCCAATACCCTCCAGCGTCCAAAGCACTCCTCTTCCTATTTCTTATGTTCCACGTTTCCCCACACATCCCTCCAGTCCCTGCATTATAAAACTTCCATCAGTGCCATAACTTAGTGAGCTACGTTTCCGTTTCTCTCCATCAATGCTGAACTACACCAATTTAACACTCGCTTTATATATGCTTATACCTGATTAGTGCTGTATGATAAATAACCATGGCTACTCTGTGTATCGAGATATTTGGTCTATTAAGCTAGTCCAATTGTAAATTGGCTTATACATAACTGCATGTGTAGAAATGTACCATCATAAGACTTGCATACTATTGTACTGAAATATAGATGTATAGTTTTTCTATAGTATCTGTGTACTGATCTTCCTATGCTCTATGTCAACTTTGTTATCTGTACAACAGTTACGTCTTTGTCTGGAGATTTTCTCCTTGGGTTTCTGCTGGAAAGGGGATTCTGCCTAGTCAGACTAACCTGGTCAACAGAAGCAAGCAAAAAATAAAATAAAATAATTAAATAAACAGCTTCTGAAAGGTCCTGAGCTGGAATCATGTAATTAATTCAGGTTATGTTCCTTAGCTGATAAAATTTAATCGTCAGACTGGCTGTCATAACTTGGTCCCCAGGTAACAGTCATATATTGAGGACAGTACCCGAATTGTGTACTTGTAACACCCAGATGACAAGGCTTGTACCTGCAATATATACTAGTAACACCTAGATAAGGACTGTACCTGAGCTATGTACTTGTAACAAACATCACTTCTACATTCGCTGTAAACAAAGATCACCAACAGTGGGGGGCCTTAAGAAACATGAGTGGTCTTGGACTCCACTTTCAGAGACTGAGCTTTAAATGATTCCTTGTTATCCTGTCTTCCATTTAAGTAAACTTACTAAGGCAGACACACTCGTGTGGAAAAAGAGGTGAAGCTGAGTTTCACTGCATAACAATGATAAGCACATCTCCTTCCTCACAGGAATCTTCCAAGGGAAGGCATATATACTTCAAGTAACCAAGAATGAAGCCATGATGAACCCTGCAATACATAGTGTAGCTTGAAGAAGAATTATTTCCCCAAACAACCCTGTGTCACCCTCTGTATTAACCCCAAGGATAAAAACAAACCTATTGTGGAATGTTGAACATAAGCCATAGTGGGTGTATATACCCTTCAACAAAACCCCATGATCAGCAGCATCACAAGCAGCTGAGAAATCATTGAGGTCCAGTACTGCAACTGTACTGATTTGTCATTAGGTCGCTTACAGTTTAAGACCTGCCTTACTGCTGTGTTGTTCCCTGAAGACAAATTAAAAAGAATCAAGGATGCCGTGAGAATTCATTTAAGATTAAAGTTGTATGTGTACTATTGAAGGGCAGTTTAGAGATGGCACCCATCTTAAATGCAGACTCACAACACTGAGTACTAAAATGTGGAGACTGAATGAAGAAAGATCAAGGCTAGCCCCTTCCAGGTATACCTTCCACAGCATACTAAGCATCTTGTTAACATAATTAGGCATTGGTATATGAGCAAGGTAAAAAGGAACAAGGGTCAGTAAGGTCTCTATCTTAAAATGAGCCTATGACAGCCTATCATTTACAAATAAAAATAGGAGAGCTACTGTTATCTGTCTAAAAACAGATCTTAGAAACCATGTACAATAAATTGGATATGTGTCGGACTCGTATCAAACTAAAATCACAACCAGGAGTGAGATAACTGCTTACGCAGTGATTAATTTAGTGAGAGCAGCTTAACAACTATCACTAAAAATCTAATCAGAGGTTTCAGTTTCAGCCTTTTTCTGGTGGTGAAGAGCTAAAGTCCTGACTACAACCCAGGCAACCAGAGTTAATTTAGTATCTCTGACACAAAAAGGAGCTGGCAGGGGATGATGGGAGTACCTGTCTAGTAGGGAAGGCAAGGCAGAGCTGGCTGTCCACCACTGACGTCTTTCAGTGGAAGGGCAGCAGTGCAGATGTGTGGACTGGGGGGCCAGGGTATTTGGTTCACCAAACCACTGCCTGGTGGTGGCCTTCAGTGCTGGTGTGTGGAATCATACACTTGCATGTGGAAGGCATTGTGGACCTCAGTGGTAATACAGAGTACACATCCCCTGCCCAGGGGAAGATACAGTCTCTTACAAAAAACACACTCATTTTCAGGGATATTGGCAAGACTATAAAGCACGCTCATAGCTGTCTAGATGATGGGCACATCTGGACAGTTCTCATCTTGATCTTGGGTGAAATTCCTGTATAAGAGAACAAATTAGTTTGGTTTCATAGAGGGATGGCTTGATGGCCAGCAGCATGGGGGAAAAGCACATAAGAAAAAAATAATTAATTTTTTTGTGGAATAATCAACAAAGTTACAGGTCAGAACAGTCAAATGACATAACAGACAAGTAAATATTTGTCAGAGGACACTCTTCTTTAATGCAGACTGTTTTATAAATCAGGATCTATAGTCCAGAATCCAGCAATAAGAACTTTTAGGGCCAGAGGCAGCTACAAACAAGTACTAGCATATATAGACACACACACACACACACACACACACACACACACACACACACACACACACACACACGCACGCACTACTTTCCTGATGCTTACTTCTGCCGTAGGCATCAACAGGTGTACCCTTTCAATGGTGATGTACCTTTTTATCACTTTGCCCCTAAACAGTAAAGTAGATTTGTTTTTGAATCACTCTTTTGTGCTATTCTGATCCCAGTGAAAAGCTCCAGGGAAGAGCATATGGTTAATTTGTATGAACTGCCCCTCTGGATTGCAGCATTTGGATGTGGCTTTCTCCAGCAAGATCACTGTTGCTCTACAGTGGCCTTTGAAACGCTCTGTTTCATTGCACTGTGCAATCCTACTAGAAACAGGATTGTACAGTGTATGCCTGAGTCCACACCGATATTTAATTTACAGGATGGTGAGATAAAGCATTTTGCTTCAAAAATAATCTAAGCAGTTTAATAGAACAAGACACATCTGTACAGTCAAAACAATGAAAATAAGCTAAAGAAAACCAAAAACTATGGCTGAATATTTATTTAAATTTGTTTCCTGGAGTTTAACACTTATCATACAATCAATAAGCATATATATTAATCTAAATAAATGTCACTCAACATTCAATGCTGCTCAAAGAAGAGTAAAACCACTGCCTTTTTGAAAATTCATAGCAGAATAAGTTTCTGAAAACTTAAGCTAGTTTACAGAACAAAGTGAGAAAGTAAAAAAAAAAAAGGTCTAAGTAGCAACACTGAGAAAATTTACCACTGCGACTGCTGGCAGCCATATGGCACCAAATTTAACTTAATTTCTATATACTAGTACTGATTTTCTTCTTATCTGGGCTTTGTAATCTGTGAATGCAAAAGTAGAGCTGTATAAGTCTGTGAACCATTACTGGACTGACTGCTGTCAGAACAGCCCACCCTTGCAAACAGAGCAAATAGGTGCAGCAACAATGGAGTCTTTGTAGGGTGATATGATGGAAGCCAGATCTGATCTCTGTGTATATCTATGTGTATCTACAGAAAGAGAGTGCACTTTTTGGCAGTTCGGAGAGTTCACTTTCGTGTCCACACGGCTATCACTGTTGTACTGATGTGAGAGCACAGTGGACTACCACCTATTAGTGCATTTCTAGCAATTTATATAATGTAATTTTATCATACAGCTTTGATGCCTTGTATAGGCACCTCAAAAGTGGAGTAGTACTGTCATTCATGCCCTGTAGCTCTTTTGTTCATTTTATTTGTTTAAAATAAGGGGTATTTTCCAGCTACACCTTACAGTAGTTACATTATTAAAAAATAGTTGTATGTCAAGAACAAAACTTTGTATGCAGTCAAAATAATGCCACTATATAGTACAAGCCAGTATGCAGAGCATATTACCTAGGTGAGGTGTAGGACAGTGAATATTAGAAAAGAGTACACATTTGAAGATGAAGAGCAAGTTGTTTTTATATTACTGATAGGTGCATAGCTCTTAACTGTTCAGATTTTCGCAGAATGTCCACATTTTTCACACATATTTTTGGTACATTTCTCATAAAATTGAGTTTTCTGGCAAATCACTGATGACTGAAGTCAGAAAATAATGGCAGGCATTAGATGTTTCAGAGTTAATATCCTTCAGAAAATTCATACTAATGTAAAACCTATTACATCAGCTTTCTAAGCTTGTAAGAGCAATGTTTAAGAAATGCCCCTATTTTTGGTCTTTTGTCCCTCCATTATTTGTGACTTTGTCCAGATTTCTTGCTCTAAGAGGTATAGATAGGTGGGTATACTGCTGATATATAGACATTACAGACATTTGGCTCTCAATAATATTTATGAGATGGCAGTGCAAGTTTTGATGAGAAAAATCATAAACTGCAGAAGAATGGCTTAAATTTAAGAAGCCAGCCAGTGGTTGGGCAATGCAGCAAAAATATTTATATAAAGGTTAGAGAACTGCATGAGATTAATCCTGCTGGATTGTCAGTGGCCTGGCTTTCCATGGACTGCCAGTCATTAGCCCTCCCACAACCAATCAGCTCATTCATTCCTGCTGCGGGGCAAGAGACAGTTGCAGGAGGTAATCATCCATGTAACTATCAGGATTTATTTTTGCATTTTAATTTAAAACATAATGCCTACTCCTTAGTGGCTATTACTTGCATTCATGATGCGAGGGCCCTGCATTGCCTTACTCTCTGGGGATGCTCATTCTCACACATACCTAGTGAAGATGACCACATGAAGATGGCTTTGCAAGCCAATGTCACGCCCTAACTTATTAATGCATGCATTGACAACAGTAGGTGCTGACAATGCATTGAGTCAGATTACTTCCCTCCTGCCAAGTTGTAGGTTTGTTGGTCTTGGCCACTCACTGTCATCCACTTCTACTTAGCTTCTCCAGTCTCTGGGATGCTAATAGATCATAGGTTGTCTGGGTGATAGTCATGTCTTCATCACTGTATGCCACAGAGCTGGAGCTTATTGCTGCATTTAACATACCTCACTGCTGTTTCAGTATAAAGAGATTTTAGCATGACATGATTGCTTTGACAAGAACATTGCCTTGTCTTGTGAAATGTATAGGGCGTTTACTTCATATTTAATGACAGTCAAGTAAAATTATATTCTGGATATGTAATGTATTCCTCATCCTGAAGAAATTCATATATACCAACCTCCTAATGTAAACAAACTGTAATGTAACTTGACATTGCCTCATTCTGATGGCCATGCTGGCCTATTAGTAGAGCCTGTTAATACAGAGTTGTATGCCTGAAACAGTTTGACATTTTCTAATCAAAATTGTTTATCATCAGAAGAAGAAAAATATATCATTAGATCTTGATTTTGAACTTTAAGTTGCATTTAGGCAGTGTTTTAGATGCAGCAGTAATGGAACAATTACATTAATGAGTTTGAGTGCCAGACCAAGTTCCACAAATGTTTTTCCCCCTTCATCCTGTATAAACATATTGCATGAAAATAACACTTTCACGGAAAGCAGTAGATTTAGTTCTTTTATTAAAAAAATGTGCATATAGTTTGTGTGTGTTTATGTATTATTCCATAAGAAAAAATATTTACGCTTCTTATATAAACCAAATCTAAAAGTTATTATTTTTTCAAAGCATTCCTAAAGCAGTGAAATCCATAGCATGACCTGTGTCTTCACTATGTTTGTAAAACATCACAAACACTTGCTTTTTTCACCCATGGGATATCCAAGTTGAATATGTCATTTTTGAGAGTGCACACAGCCTTTTAACTTAAACGTCACAAACTGCAAGTAGAAGCTGTAATGACGTTTTTCCATGTAGACTCAGATGCATTCACACTGTTCTTGAAGAGCCACTTCACTGACTTAACTGTGATCAAGTGAAAGCATTTGTCACTTTCATGAGTGAGAGACTTTCTTTGTGGAGTCTTAATGTTGAGAAATAATGGTTCTGGTGGTGGATTTCAGCTTGTTGCTCTCAGACACATGCACTGCCTCTTCATCTCAAGCCATATCAGTGATCATTTTAATAGTAACCATATAAGTACCATATAATTGCTATTTGTTTTCACACACAGACCCCCAAACATAGCAACTTCATGTGCATCTCAAATGTTTGATTACGATGAAGTAAAAAAAAAAAAAAAAAGGCCATGATAATGTAGTCCGATTTTTTGCTCTCATACATGTGTAATAGACATTCCTGGCATACTATATTAGTGATTGTTTAAAGGGATCATGTAATTATCATTTATTTTCATACACAGCCTGCCCCTCCCCCCAGAAGATGGTCACTTTTTGTTTAGTACACCTCTGATGTTTGTGATGAAAGTGGGAAAAATAAAAGCCATAGTGATCTATTTCAACTTGTTGCTCTGTGACACATGCAGAAGCCCTCCCTGGCAAACCACACCAACATTGATTTAACAGTGGTCATATACTTGCCATCTCTTTCCTCACACATTGTTCTTTCTGCCTGCCACCCTGCTTGTGGCATGGATGTTTGAATGTAATCAATGCAACATAAATAAGGATCACAGCAATGAATTTCAACTTGCTGCTTCATTAAATATGCACTGCCCTAGTAAGCTATGTCAACAGTTGTTGAAAAGTGTCTAAGTAATGTGTTTTTGCTTTCACCCAAAGCCTACTACTTTACCTCCTATAGAAAAAAATACCAGTTCTGGAAGTTTGCTCCAAAATGATTTGGTAGTTATCATAGTGGAAGAAAACTACTATATTTAACTGAGTCACTGTCCTGTGAAGAATGCTTTATCATTAGACATATACCCAAGAAAAAGAGTTCCTTGAAGACAGAAAATACGCAAACATTTTTGCAGGAGGCAAGCCTACCTGCACTCTATCTATAGGGTTTTGCTGCCACACACCCATACTTAAATGCACTAAGCTACATGGCTGCACAGCAGTGAGGGTAAGGAGAAATAATGAAAGATACCCTTACACAAGCAACCATCTGCCTCTAAATAAATCAAACAAATCACCCTAGGCACATAAAAAATACTTTAAAAAATAAACCAGAAACAGTCCAAGGAAAGGTTTGACAAAAAATACACAACTAAGCTAAAAGGTAGAACAAACTATCTCCCATCAACCTCAAAGAAATATCATCAGCTAATTCAAAAAATCCATGACACACTAATAAAATTTTTATCAAAAGGTCACTCACAAAGTACTAAACAAAAGACAAAAAACTTTGCTTTAGATAAATTTATAAAAACATTGATAAATATAATTAAACAAATCAAATGTACAGTGCGTATCAGAAGACCTTGACTGAGTACAGAGAAACAAGGAAATAATGCCATAGTAATGTATTTAATCTTGCTGCTGTCGTTTGGATGGCTCCACCCCTGATTGAAGTAATGTATTTAAAAAATATACTGCACCAAGCACTACTGTGATTTTTTGTTCTGTTACAACTGCCCACAGGTATATGTGTACCACTAATGTTTATAAACACCTGTAAGAGTAGGCTTTCTCCAAATATTGGAATATCTGCTTATATCTGTAATCTTTAATCAAAGGTAGAAATCATAAGGAAGATACTCGGAGCAATCAGTCTTAGTGATTAATTTCCATAAGTTATAGAATGTGTAGGCATGGCTTGTTACCAAAGACTAGGAGGGAAGTGAGAAGCCATGTTGATAAATAGCACAGTGGCAGATATTTACAAAGTTGCTGACACTGTTTGCGACAATAAATAATACTGGAATTCTTATAGATGATGTATATGATGACATGTCATGGATATTCTTCGTGTTTTACTGTTGCAGTCATTACATTTGGGTAATCTGCTTGCAAGTTGCCCTCAGTTGGCTTGATTAACAAAGTCTTGGGTCCTGTGTCAGTTGCTGTCCCTTCTTCCATGACGTCAGGTTGTCAGCGGTATAAAACATGCAGCTGACGCCATTATACCAGTCTTTCTTGCCGTGCGGTGCTCGAAGCAGAAGCAGTTCACAAGTGCTGGTCGGCCGACTCCTGAAATTTTCATTTTTGAGTTTCAGAACCGAAGTCTTCAACTAAAAGTTAAGTACCCCATTGGGGAAACTTTTTCTTGCTCCTTACTGATGTCAATAAAAGTTAATAATTGCATTACTTGTGGAAAGCAAATACCTCATAAAGATTTTCATTCATACTGTGTTCCTTGCCTAGGCCCTGACCATGACATACCTTGCTGTCGGTTTTGTGCTTTATTTAATCAGCGCACTATCCGTTGTCGATATATTTTTGCCTCTAAATATTTCGGTTCTCAGTTTAATTATCCAGAAATGTCATCGGTTAGCCATCCGACTACCGGGATTCCAAAAAAACGCAAAGATAAAGACAGAGACAGGCCACCGAGGTCCAAACCTGCAGACGACGCTTCTCCTAAGCCAGTCGCCAGTTTGCCGGTACTCAGTGAGGCGCTTTCGCAGCCCCTGATACCCGGTACTTATGATTTGCAGGCCTCTACTGAGACCCATTCGGAGTCTGGTATGCCACAAGATACTTCAACTATGGAACCCATGGATGTCTCCACCTTGGATGGGTCCGGAGCCGCTGTGCGGGCACCAGCTTCTTGAGGTGTATTCAGGCCTATGGATTTCCATATTAAATCAATGTCTCCTTCATTACTAAGGCCTAAATCTCGATCCATGTCTAAAAAAACCAATGTCCAGGCCACATGCTTAGGCCTCTATGCCTAAAAAACAAATGATAAAAATGGCTGAAGACCTAATAACTCTAATCAGGGGTAGCCAACCCCCCCCCCCCTTCTAAGATGCCTAGGGCTGAGCTTGATTATGAATCTTCTGATCAGGATTCTGTTTTTTCTGACTCTTCTGATGACCTGGATTTGTCCTTACCTACTTATGAGGGTTCTGATGCAGAGAACTCTATTCCCTCTGCTTTCCCTCCTGAGGATTTTTCTTTTGGGGAAACCTTACATACTCTAAGGGAGCATTTTCACTGGGAAAGTCAGGGATTTTCTGATTTAAAAAAAGAGGCTTAGGGATTTCCTTCTCCTACCTCAGCATAGGCCTTTGGCTATTCCTCCTGTACTAGACATTTTTGATGATGCCTTCTCGGAATCCAGTTTGGCCCCTGATTCCCTGCCTCCTGCTCCCAAGTAAACATGACAGATACTACAGGGTCCCTGAATCCCACAAGTTTCTTTTCAAAAATCCTATTGCAGATCCAGAGACTATTTCACAGGGGCCCAAGGGCATTAAGGCTTCTACTGCTAAAAATCCTACCCCTTCTGATAGAGACTCCAGGGCGCTGGGTAGATGGGATAAAAAAGTTTACACGTCAGCATCCTTGGCCATTAGAGCTTTAAACTGCCAATTTCATATGTTAAAATATCAGCAATATGTTATTGGACTGCTTAAACAGAAAATGATGTTGATTCCTGACTGTGTGGAAAATAAAGACTTACAGGATTTAATGCATTCTGCTGAACAAGTTGGAAAACATACTTTGCAATGTGATTTTGATTCTTTAGAGGCCTCTTGCAGGGCTGCTGTTACTGGGTATGTGCTTAGAAGGCATGCTTGGCTTAAGGAGCAATCTTTGCCTGATCATGTTAAAGCTAAATTGTTGGATGCTCCTTTAAATCAGGACCGCATGTTTGCCAACAAGGCTAAAGAAGTTCTTAAAAAGATGGAAGATAAAGCTAAATCTATGCAACCTGTTAAAGATTTTTTACAAGTTCAGCCTCCTAGATTTAGTAGGCACTGGCCCTCTATGAATTGGTCCTTTCCAGCCCCTTCCAGGTCTTCTCAAGCTAAACCCAGACACAGCAAAAACCTCAGGTTTCAGTCCCAGGGGACTCACAGAACTAAGCAGTGAGGGTTGCTCCACTTCCAATTCTGGGAATAACAAGACTCCCCCCTATGGTAAACTGTCTCCATGACCTCCTTTTAAAATTTCCAAGCACTTATCAACTGACTGCCCCTTTGGGGGGGAAGATTGCTCTTCATGCAAAGAACTAGGAACTCATTACCCAGGACAAATAGATTTTAAATATAGTGTCCCAGGGATACAGATTTCACTTCCACACATTGCCAATGCCAATTGGGTGGCCAGACCTACCCCCAAATCAGTGGGCAGAGGCCCAAAAACAAGTACTTTCTCTCTTAACTCATTCATTCCAATGGAGATCAGGAAGTTTGCACTGTACCTTCCAATGGGCAGAGCCTAAGCCTTTTATCAGAATCAAACTATGTCCTCACATTTCAAGCAAATGTTAATATCTCTGGAACTACAGGGGTTATGAAAGAAATATGAACGGCAAACTCTTCAGCACAAACTATTTTTATAGTGGTAGCATTCTTTGGGTTCTAGGTCTTAAACTGAGGTTTATAAGTCACAGTAAGCACAGTAACTATTACATTTGTAATATTTTGTAAACAACTTACAATATCTCAGCAACTACTCAAGTTGCATACATACTGTCAGCAGCATTTTATTCATCTAACAGAGGGCTTTCATATGAGGGTAAGGAGTTCTGTCTTTGTTACTTGGTTGTTGAGATATTAAAAATAAAATGAAAATTATATATATATATATATATATATATATATATATATATATATATATATATATATATATATATATTAATATCATAAAAATAACAATTAATGTCTCTTTACCTGCACTAGACAGAGGTCAAATATTAATGCGGCTGAGTTTGCCATTGTGTAAGGTTTAAGATGAAATCTTTTATAACCTTATACATAACACATTTTGGAATTATTGATGCAAATATGAACAAGCAATATTTGCTGCCTAGAGGTGTCACTAGGAATTAACTGCAGATGCACCTGGAGACGTCACTCAGATGTAATGAGTTAAGCATGGGGGCTATTCAGCTGGTACCAGAAGAGGAAAAGGGACAAGGTTTCTACTTGAGACTTTTCTTGGTACCCAGAAAAGACAAAATCATGGCATCCTATCCTGGACCTGTCTACTCTAAACACCTTTCTGAGATTCCAAAATTCAAGATGCTGACTCTTCAATTACTTCCTATGCTAGGCAAAGACGCCTGGTTATCAACACTAGATTTAAAAGAAGCGTACCTGCACATCTCAATGAGGGAATCTTGCAGAAGATACCTACGCTTCAAAGGAGGCTACACACACTATCAGTTCTCTGCACTGCCCTTTGGCCTATCTACTGCGCCCATGGTATTGACAAAGTGCCTAGCTCCAGTTATTGCATTTTGCAGGCAAAGAAGTATTCAAATATACCCATACCTGGACGATTGTCTAATTCAGGCAGAAAACCAGGGACATACTTTTGAATCATCTAGCTTTTGTAAAAAGGGATGTTCATCATGCATAAAGCTGCAGTAATCACATATGGGTTCTCTGCCGTCAGGCGGTCCCTCGGTCGGCCGAATTCCAAAGTCTTGGTCCGGCGTTGGTTGTTGTCGCTTTCTTTCCTGACGTCAGTGCGACAGGGGTATATAAGACACAGCCGACGCCATATTCTTCAGTCTTTTTTGCCGCGTGGTGCCCGAAGCAGAAGCAGTTCGCAAGTGCCGGTCGGCCAGCTCCTGAATTTACGAAAAATTGGAAACCGAAGTCTTCTTTAAAGCTAAGTACCCCATTGGGGAAACTTTTCTTGCCTCAGACCGATGTCAGACAAAATTAACAATTGTATTTCTTGTGGGAAGCAAATACCGCATAAGGATTTCCATTCCCTCTGCATACCTTGTTTATGCCCAGACCACGACGTCTCGGGCTGTCGCTTTTGTGCTACTTTCAATAAACGCACTATTAAGCGTCGGGCGGAGTTCGCCCAACATTATTTTGGTAAAGTCTTTGATTATAAAATGTCGTTGGAGACTCCGACTACCGTTTTGTCCAAAAAATACAAAAACAAGGACCGACACGCGAGGCCTGCGGTCTCCACCGACACCACGCCAAAACCGACTGCACATGGTCTGGTTCTCAGCGAGACGCCTTTGCAGTCCCTGACTACCGATGACACTTCCTTGGCGGTGTCTTCTGTACCCGAGACCGCAGATGCCTCGGCCCTTACTCAGACTACAACCACCGAAGCCACTGTGAGTGTTGAGTCTCTTAATGTGGACAGGTCCACTTCCACCCAGGGTGTCTTTAGGCCCTCATCTTCCTTTTCCATTAAGGCCTTCACTAAGTCCAAATCAGCCATGCATCCCAAGAGGCCTGTTGCTCAGGGCCCATCCCCAGGCCCCATGCCTAAAAAGCAGATGCTTAAAATGGCTGAGGATTTGATTACCCTTATCAGGGGTTCCCAACCCCCTCCAGACAAGAGACCCAGAGTGGAGGAAGATTCTCCCTCTTCTGAACAGGGCTCCATTTTCTCAGAACATTCTGATGTAGAGGAGCACTCGTACTCTCCTTATGAAGATTCAGATGCAGAACAGTCCATTCCTTCTGTATCTCCCCCAGAGGATTTCTCTTTTGGGGAAACCTTGCACACCTTGAGGGAGCACTTCCAGGCCAAGACTTTTCTGATTCCAAGAAAAGGCTTGGGGAATTTCTTTTGTTACCTCAACACAGACCGCTGGCTATACCTTTTGTCTTGGACATAATTGATGATGTTTACTCGGAGGCTTGTCTTAGTCCGGATTCCCTGCCTCCTGCTCCAGTCAAACCTGATAGGTACTACAGAGTTCCTAACTCTCACCAATTTCTTTTCAAAAGCCATAATGTTGACCTGAAACCATTTCTCAAGGCCCCAAGGGAATGAAGGCCTCTACTGCCAAGAATCCACTACCTTCCGAAAGAGAATCTAGATCCTTAGAAAGGTGGGGGAAAAAGGTATACACCTCGGCCACCCTAGCCATGAGGACCTTAAATTGTCAGTTCCATATGCTTAAATACCAGCAGTTTCTGTTATCTCAATTAAGAAATAAAATGTCTCAACCTGATCAACCAGATTTGAAGGAATTGCAGGATATGATGCATAGTGCAGAACAAGTGGGTAAACACACCTTACAATGTGGCTATGATGCCTTAGAGGCCTCAAGTAGAGCTGCTGTTACAGGATCAGTCATTCGTAGACATGCTTGGCTTAGGGAACAAAGCTTGCCTGATCATGTTAAAGCTAAACTACTAGATGCTCCTTTACAAAAGGATGTACTATTTGGTACTAATGCTGAGGAGATACTATGTAAAATGGAAGAAAAAGCTAAATCTATGCAAACTGTCAAGGCTTTTCTACAGGTACAACCACCTTGTTTTAGCAGAAATTGGCCTTCTAAAAACTGGTGCTTTCCAGCCACGGACAAGCCCCAAAGAGGTAGATACAGGTGCACAAGGGGCAGAGGACAATCTCAAGGATCATATAGAGGCAGACAATGGCAAACTCCAGCACCAAGAGGTGGCGAAGACCGTGCACAACAATACAGAAAACAAACCCAATGACTTCCTCCTTTTCATGCCAAGCAAGTCTCAGCTGGCAGCTCCCTTGGGAGGAAAGCTGGCATTATTTACAAGAAATTGGCATATTATCACAACAGACAAATGGATCCTGGACATTATAAACAGAGGCTACAGATTTCATTTTCACACTCTTCCAAAAATGAGAGGCATGCCAAACCTGCCACACAATCAAAGGGCAGAGGCACAAATACAAATTTCAAAACTCATGGACATGAAAGCTATTCAAGAGGTACCTACTCACGAACAAGATCAAGGTTTTTATTCCAGACTATTTCTGGTATCAAGGAAAGGAACCGACTGGAGACCCATTTTGGACTTATCCATCCTAAATACATTTCTACTCGTACCAAAATTCAACATGCTCACATCACAGCAGCTTCTTCCCATGCTGGGCAAGCAAGGGGTTTTGGCTGGTAACATTGGACCTCAAGGAGGCATACCTGCATGTCCCAATCAGACAAAGCTGCAGAAGATACCTCAGATTTCTTGCAGGTTCAATCCACTATCAATTCTCTGCATTGCCCTTTGGCTTATCTACTGCGCCCAGAGTATTCACGAAATGCCTGGCATCAGTAATCGCCTACTGCAGACTACAAGGGATACAAATTTACCCTTATTTGGACGACTGCCTGATCCAAGCGGACAGCAAGCACAAACTTCTGGAACATCTGGCTTATGCAATACGGTTACTGAATTCTCTGGGATACACAATCAACAAAGAGAAATCCAGGCTAACACCATCTCAGAAAATAACTTTCCTGGGTGCCAACTTGGACACAAACACCCAGATGGCCTACCTTACACCAGAAAAACAGGGGCAACTAACTCAGTACTTCAAAATACTAGCAAATTGTACCAGGCTTACTGCAAGGAAAATCCTGCAGGCTCTGGGCTTCATGGCATCTTGCATTCATCTAATCCCATGTGCAAAGTTGCATATGAGAAAACTTCATTGGTACCTAAAAAACCTATGGTCTCAGTACAGCCACAATTTGGAAACAATAATACCAATAATTCCATGTTTGCAAAAGGAATTTCTATGGTGGGCCCAAGCATGTCAAACAAACACAGGTCTTCCATTCTGCAAGCCTCAAGCAAATCAAGTCATCACAACAGACGCCTCAGATTACGCCTGGGGGGCGCACATGACAGACAGGTGCATTCAGGGCAAATGGTCCCAAAAGGAAAAGCACCTTCACATCAACCAAAAAGAAATGCTAGCAGTGATAAATGCAATTACAGCATTCAAGGACCTCCTGCATCCAGGGCAATTATTGATAAGAACAGACAACACCACAGTAATGTGGTACATAAACAAACAAGGAGGAACACATTCATACCCCCTGTGCAGACTAGCCATGACACTTTGGAACTTGGCTCTGGAATGGAAAATCGAACTTCAAGCACAGTACTTGCCAGGTTTGGAAAACACGCTGGCAGACAGTCTAAGCAGAAATATGACAGATCCGCACGAATGGAAGTTGCATCCTCAGGTGTTTACACAGATAATCCAAGCGTGGGGAAGGCCAGACATAGATCTCTTCGCCTCCCACAGGAATCATCAATTGGAAAAGTTTTGTACAAGGACCTTCCATCCAAAGGCCTGGAGAGTGGACGCCCTTTCATTCAGTTGGACAGCATGGACAGTGTACGCTTTCCCACCTCTGCCTCTTCTGCCCAAGGTGCTCTTGAAAGCAAGAGCAGACAGACCGAAGATGATACTGATTGCTCCAGACTGGCCGAGACAGCACTGGTACCCACTCCTGAGGAGCCTAACACATACTCCTCCCTGGTTTCTAACTCTAATGCCTCTTCTGCTGACTCAGCACAGCTACAAAACTCTTCACAGTCAGCTGAAAACACTCAATCTCACTGCATGGAAAATTCCTTAACACCACAACAGATCCTACTCCCCAAAGAGGTGCAGGACGTCATTCTGGAGGCCAGAAGGCCATCAACTAGAAAGGCCTACTCCGCAAAATGGAAACGGTTTTGCTCCTGGAATGAGAAAAAAGGCCAGGATCCTAGAAAACTAAATTTGCCTCAGGTATTACAGTATCTAGCTGAGCTGCTGAACAGTGGGCTTTCATTTTCCTCCATAAAAATCCATGCCTCAGCCATTTCTGCAGAATTCAACATGGATCCACCGTTATTCTCTCACCCACTTTTAAGACAGTTCCTCAGAGGGAATAAGAATATAAGACCACCAAGGAAGCAACCAGTGCCAGCCTGGGATCTTAATTACATTCTAGAAAAATTAACATTGCCTCCCTTTGAACCAGCTGCCTCAACAGATTTGCAATATTTGTCCTGGAAAACAGCTTTCCTTCTGGCCATTACCTCAGCTCGTAGGGTTTCAGAGCTGCAAGCCCTCATGGCTGTGCAGCCCTTTCTCATCTTCCATCAGGACAGGGTTTCCCTTCGAACCAATCCGTCATTTATGCCTAAAGTGGTATCCAGGGTAGCTTTGAATCAAGCCATACACTTACCTACCTTTTACCCCAATCCTCAAATCAAAGGGGAAAGGCTGCTACACTCCTTAGACATCCATAGGCAGCTACGTTATTATTTGGACAGAACAAAGCCTTTCAGGAAATCAGAACAGCTTTTTGTGTCCTATGCTGTAGGAGCTCAAGGGAAGCCTGTTACCAAACACACAATTTCAAAATGGATAGGCCACTGCATACGATTTTGTTACTCCTATCATGGGAAATCTGTCCCTACAGGCATCAGATCCCACTCCACCAGGGCCACAGCTACCTCTACAGCCTTCCTCAGAGGAGTTCCTACCAAAGATGTTTTGGAGGCAGCCACTTGGAGCTCTGTGCATACCTTCACAAAACACTACCACCTGCCTTTATATTCCAAAACTAGAGCAGGCTTTGCCACTGCTGTATTGCAGGGCATTCTGGCTCATCCCAGTTCCACCTAGTGCCTACCACCCTGTGCGTAGCTTTGGGATTCTACCCATATGTGATTACTGCAGCTGTATGCACGATGAACATAGTACAGTTTTGTACCTACCATAAATGTAGATGTTCGAGTGCTAATACAGCTGCAGTACAGGTTTCCCTCCCTCCTTCCCCTCTTGATAAAGGACTTGTGGCTAACACCTCCTCTTACAACCTAATTGGGTTATCCTCCTATGGTGTATTTGCTTGAAACTACTGTTTTTTGATTACATTGCATTGCTTGAATATATTTTTATATATATGATTTATGTATTGCCTTCCTTCTGGGGGCACCTGACATCTGGGGCAAGAAAAGACTGAAGAATATGGCGTCGGCTGTGTCTTATATACCCCTGTCGCACTGACATCAGGAAAGAAAGTGACAACAACCGACGCCGGACCAAGACTTTGGAATTCGGCCGACCGAGGGACCGCCAGATGGCAGAGAACCCATATGTGATTACTGCAGCTGTATTAGCACTCGAACATCTACATTTATGGTAGGTACAAAACTGTACTTTCTAACTTGTCTGGGGATCACCATAAACGAAAAGAAATCACAACTGGTACCCTGTCAACAAATGACATTCCTGGGAGCAAGCTTGAATACAACTTCCCAGATGGCTTACCTCACGCCAGAAAAGCAAATTCATTTGACAACCTACTTCAAACAACTGGCCACAAAAACTCTGCTATCTGCAAGACAAATACTGCAAGCCTTGGGGTTCATGGCTTCCTGCATTCTTCTAATTCCATATGCAAGACTGCATATGAGGAAACTACAGTGGTATCTAAAAAGCCTATGGAGTCAACATTCTCACAGCCTAGAAACAATGATTCCTATACCTTGCCTATGCCTAGAGTTCCGTTGTTGGGCAGAGGCCTGCCACCAAAACAAAGGACTACCTTTCACACCACCACCTGCCGCCCAAACCCTAACAACAGATGCATCAGACTATGCATTGGGGGCTCACCTGGTAGGGAAGTGCATTCAGGGCAAATGGGACCCAAGTAAAATGCACCTGCATATCAATCAAAAAGAAATGTTAGCTGTACAGAATGCTCTGACAGCCTTCAAGGACTACATTCTTCCAGGACAACTAATGGTAAAG
The DNA here is from genome assembly GCF_019279795.1 of Protopterus annectens. Lineage (NCBI taxonomy): Eukaryota > Metazoa > Chordata > Ceratodontiformes > Protopteridae > Protopterus > Protopterus annectens. The sequence continues at coordinate 1,407,227,789 of NC_056741.1, forward strand.
ACGGACAACACCACAGTTATGTGGTACGTAAACAAACAGGGGGGTACACATTCTTATCCCCTCTGCAGACTAGCCATGGCATTGTGGAACACAGCCTTGAGCTACCAAGTGCACCTACAAGCTCAATTCCTGCCAGGAAAATTAAATACACTGGCAGATGGACTAAGCAGAAACCTCATGGACCCACATGAGTGGAAACTGGAACCAAGGATTTACAACATGTTGACAAGCGAATGGGGAAGCCCAGATATAGACCTGCTTGCCTCCCCCCAGAACTACCAATTGGACAAATTTTGCACAAGGACTCCCCACAAACAAGCCTGGAAAGTGGATGCTCTGTCCTTCAGCTGGAAAAAACTATCAGTCTATGCCTTCCCCTCACTGCCTCTGCTCTCCAAAGTACTACTAAAAGTCAAACAGGACAAACCAAGGATGATTTTGATTAATCCAGACTGGCCGCGGCAACACTGGTACCCCCTTTTGTGCAGTGTGTCACGGTTATCTCCATGGCACCTGCCCCAGACTCCTTCCCTGCTGTCTCAGCAGGAGAACCAGATTCTGCACTCTCATCTTCCAACAGTGAACCTTGCAGCCTGGCTAATTACTTAAACTCTCCCTTACCATCCTTCAGCCAACCTGTGATGGATGTCATCCTAGAGGCAAGGAGGCCTAGTACTAGAAAATCTTATGCCGAAAAATGGAAATGATTCTGTGCCTGGAACCAATCTCAAGGGATGAGCACAGCAGCGCCCAATTTACCTCAGAATTTACAATACTTAACTGAGATGCTTCACAAGGGCCTGTCTTTTTCCTCCATTAAAATCCACGCTTCAGCTCATTTTAACACAGAACCTCCCCTCTTCTCTCATCCACTTCTCAAGCAGTTCCTCAGAGGGGCCAAAAATTTGAGACCACCCAGGAGAGCTCCAACCCCAGCCTGGGACCTTAACTTTGTATTGGAGGAACTCACTCTATCTCCTTTCGAGCCAGCTGCTACTGCAGACTTAAAATTTCTTTCTTGGAAAACAGCTTTCTTTTTAGCAATCACTTTAGCTAGAAGGGTATCTGAATTACAGGCCCTTATGGCAATGGAGCCTTTCATCATCTTTCATGTGGACAGGGTGTCACTCAGAACCAATCCATCCTTCATGCCCAAGGTGGTATCCAGTGTGGCTCTTAATCAGTCCATTCATTTGCCAACCTTCTTTCCCAATCCACAGAACAAAGGGGAATGGATACTGCATTCCTTGGATGTGCATAGACAACTTAGATTCTACTTGGACAGGACTAAACCTCAAAGAAAATCTGAACAACTGCTGGTAACATTTGCTGCAGGGGCAGAGGGGAAGGCTATTTCAAAACAAACCATTTGTAAATGGATAAGCCATTGCATTCATTTCTGCTATAAGCACCATGGAAAACATATCCCTCAGGGGATCAGACCTCACTCCACCAGGGCTGCATCTACTTCTGCATCCTTTCTCAGAGGCATTCCTACCAGGGACATCCTAGAAGCTGCTACCTGAAGTTCTGTACATACTTCCACCAAGCATTATCATTTGCCAATTTTCTCTAAATCCAGAGCTGGCTTTGCCACTGCAGTCTTGCAGGGCCTTATAGCTGGCCTTAATGCTCTCTAAACACCTCCTGCCAACCATACCTTTGGGAATCTACCCAAATGTAATGACGGCAACAGTGAAACACGAAGAACATAGTACAGTTGTGTACACTTACCATAAATGTAGATGTTCGAGTGTATTCAATGTTGCAGTCCTGGTTACCCTCCCTCCTGCCCCCTAACTTCTTTTGGCTATACCTCTACTTTCCTTTACTATGCTTAAAAGTCCTTTTGGTGTATTTGCTTTTTTGTTGGAGGTATACCTTTGTGTTTTTATGTTTAATTGCTTCCCATTAGGGGGCATCTGATATCTGGTGCAAGAAAAAATTATGTAATGGCGTCGGCTGCCTGTTTTATACCCCTGATGATCTGACGTCATGGAAGAAGGGACAGCAACCGATGCAGGACCCAAGACTTTGTTAATCAGGCTGACTGAGGGCAACCTGCAAGCAGATTACCCAAATGTAATGACTGCAACAGTGAATTCACTCGAACATCTACATTTATGGTAAGGGTACACAATTGTACTTTCTACAACTTTCACGCAAATGGGACCTGCCAGGTTATTACTGGCACCTCTCTCTCCCTCTGATGGAGTAACTCTCATGTAATGCCAACAAGACTGTGTTTGAGGGCCATTCGTATTCTCACTTTTCCAAAATAGTTTCAACCAACACTTGCAACCTTCATTTATCCATGCATGTAGATGAGCTGCAAGATGTATTGCAGTCTGATTTTACTGAATAGTAGAATTAGATATCTACTAGCAGCTGTTAATCACAAGTCTGCAGTTATGACTTTTAAAATAATTTTATGAAGAAGCTTGCCTAACAGACCCATGCTGTCTTTTTTATTTTTTTTTACTATAGTCAAGAATAGAATTACCACACAGAATGGTTGTGTCATCCTGAAGTATACCTTAACAATATACAGCTTTCCTTTATAACCCCCATACCTCTCATTCTGACACCCACCCACCCATATTTGCCTAACCTGCTAGTACCCACCAGTTTCAACCCTTTCTGTACAGTAATCATTAAGAATCTTTCCCTGTATTCAGTCAATCCTGTCCCATGGCCATCTAAACTTGACTGCCTCGACTAATTCCTACCACCTTCCATGTTCCCAGTCTGAATAGCAGCTTCATCTACCTGCTCTCTCTGCTTTCATGATTTAGTAATTTCCATTTTCCCACATAAGGCCAAATCATTGAGTCTCACTAGCATACCTCTGAAATGTTCCTGATTTTCAGGGATGTCCCTGATTTTGACTCAGATTTTCTCTGTCCCTCTTAATCCCTCCTAAAACTGGTCACTTTTGGAGAAAAGATGGTGAATATAAATGCATGTAAGACCAGACTTTCCACAAATATTGGGACATCTGCTTATATCTGTAGTCTTTAATCAAAGCTAGATATCATTAGGAAGATACTTGGGCTGCTCTGAGCAATGACTCTCAGTGATTAACTTCCACAGGTTATGGCTTGACTAGATTACACTTAGACAATAGTTAGAGTTATAGACTTCTTTTATTTTAGAAAATGTATTTTGACCCACATTCCCTTGCTCTGTCAGTATCTCATGCTAATAGTACTAATATTTTAAAAGTGTCCCTGATTATTTATGGATTTATCCCCGATTCTTTTGAGTCATTTGTGAGATATGCCAGTGCCTCAGGGTTGAGCAGATCCAGATCACTCATAATTCTACATATGCACAGCTCCTTTGATGCTTTCAACTCATATCATGTCACCCTACTCCAGTTTTTCACTCTTGCTCCAGAATGTAACTGCCACAGAACCCAAGCACATATGTATATTGCCTGAACCATTTTGTCCTCTTCTCTGACAGCTAGCATCCGTTAGTCCTTCCCTTTTAAGCATGACTAGAGTTTTTTACAATCTGTGTAATATTCTAAGCTGCATATCCCACATTGGTACCATCCCCTTAGGTTTCCCACGTCTCATTACTATCCCCAGAAGTCATACTCTGTCATTTAAATGTTTTTGATACCGGATCAATCCGTTTTGGCCATTTTCTCTACTCCGTAGGTCTCAATATATTCTTCTTGTCCTTTTCCCACATCCAGTCATTCCACAGGATACTCCAGTCTTCATCTCTCCCTACGTACATTTTTCTGCATTTTCAACTCAAGCCATCTTTCCACTGCCTTCTTCACATTCTTAAATTTTAGGCACCCTCCCTGGGTAATACCAGTCATTCAGTAACATCTTAATCCTTGGTTCTGTAGTTATCCCTCCTGATACTAATATCAAATTGCATGATTTTCTGACTATTCACTCCTCTCTAGCCTCCTCCCTCGCAAGATTTCTCTTTACAATGTAATTGTTTTCATTTTCCCACAAAGTTGTTTCTTCGTTTGTCTTGCAGTAAAAACACCTAGATTTCATTAATGTGGTTAACAGAATTCTTCTCCATTTGTTTCTGTCCCAAGTCTTCACAGCTCCTCAGTCTTGTTTTCCTATCCAATCCCCACACCCTCAACTATACTAGCTGAACAGCCACTCCCAGTTAGCAACCACACTATAATGTTCAACTTTTGTCTGACTCCAAATTTCAACATGTTTACCCCCTGCATTGTGCCTGTCCTAATCTGTGGCCTCTTCCCCTTCCAAATAAACGTCACATGCCTTTTTACTTTTACACCTACTATACCTTCAGGGTATACTAACAGATGTTTACAGTGTAAATCGGAGTGTATGTTCTGTATCTTTAAGAATCATATCAAGGACTGAACGTGCATATATAAATACAGGGCATGTGCTATTCTCAGTGCCATTTTGAGAGTGCAGCCAGAGAGTGAGCTTGTACGACTGCAGTAGTTAGTTTGTATACAAGTTACTTAAGTTATAAATGTCTATCATGATGTATTTGTATATAATAACCTTAAGACACACCCAGTGAATACACTAATGAGAAATAATTAAGGCAATCAGTGTCTCTGATTTATTAGCAATAATAGAAACTCACGTGAGTAACAAATATAAAAAGTGGCATGTGACTATTTAGACAGCTTGGTGTGCATGCCCCATATCTGAAGATAAACCATGCCTCTCTTCTTCATAACAATTAAAATGCTTTTAAGTATAGTTCATGATATAAAGTAGAGTACCATTGGACTGGCAAACAGATAATTCCCAAAATCTCTAGAATGTTCCAAGAAACAGCTACAAATTTTCATCTTTGTTTCTGCTATGTAGTACATCCCACAGGGACAGGTGAGTGTGTTCTTTCACAAATGTTTTACCATTGCTAAATGTATCTGAAAATGCACACAAATGCACTGAGTAGCCCACAAGGGAGAGTACTAAGCTGTCCCACAATAAGCTCAGCTTCAAAAGCCTGAGAGGACCAGAAGATCCTGTACATTGCTAGAATTTCTATATGATGCCTGTAAGTGAGAATGGAATTCCCATCTGAGGACATCATCCTCAGTCAAAATATGGAAGTGTTTCTTTCCCACTGATGAATTTTCAAACCCTTGGGTGTATCTTGGAACAAAGATGATCTCCTGTATATGGGGAAACATACCTTCTCCTTAGCTCAGTCCTATGTTTGCTACCTGCCCTAATGAATGCATCTTCCAGCACTTCTAAATTTGTAGCCTCTGATTAGTAATTTGTGATCTGCTGTGCCATACTATGAAAATGTAACCTTAGAATAAATTTTCCTGGCCTGGAAGTATTCTCCACAGGGGAGAGATTATATTTCTTTATAATGAAGACTAACTGATATTGTGAATGTGTTGTATGCTGTTGGTTTCCTATGAAGTGTCGTCTCCAACTGTCCTTTACAGACATAGAAAGTATGTCTGTACAAGGAAATACTACTGTTTTGGATATTTGCTGTGAAGTCTAGGCCCATGTCATTCTGTTGAAACTCTTGTGGCTTACAGATAAAGTCATGGAATGTATTATAACTGTTCTCAAACTGTAATGTCAAGAATCTTATTAGACTTGATCCCAAACACCTTGGCTTTGTGAAGTGTAGAGAGGTTTATCTACTGCATTTGGTAAACTTTTTCAAAGGGGTTACAGAGGCTGGTGATGGTTGTCAGGAAATCCTTTTGTGTAGCTCAGTTATTTGCCAAAGGTATATCATCAAGATCTTAAGAGATACAACAGTTAACTTGATAATTATCAACTACAATGACCCTTTGGGATGTATCTCAATAAACATATCAATTAGAACACCCCAACATTTCAAGGCCCAAAAGATCACAGGCCTAAAGTTCCTGAGCTACCGAGAGAGGCCAAAAGCTCTATCCCTTTATTCAGTGTCTTAGAGAGTTCTGAAGAGAGCTCTCAGTCTTTATTACCTTGCTTATTTTATCCTGGACCTCCTGTATCTATGCAATTTCAATATCTCCACCAATACTAGAACCAAGCAACTAAATCTTCACCAACACATACATAAAACATGGTGAAGGGATAGGTTTATAGCCCAGTGCTTCCCAAACATGGAATAAATTTACTCTGCATATTAACCGATGTGACTCACTGTCTTCTTTTAACTTTTAACAACTATACTGTGTGGAGTGTTACGCCTCTAGCAGCCTACACACGTTTGCATTCCAGAACATCTTCGGAAAAATCAACTTAAAAAGAGTATGAAACAAATGCAAATATTTTGTGAACAGTATAAGCTATTTAAACTTTTAAAAATACCAATGTTTTCAGTAAGTAGTATTCTTTACAGTGATAACAGTGCATTAATTCTTTACATAAATATTGTAATGCACACAAACCAATAATTATATTTTTTGCCAGATTTTCACAAATGGTCATATTTTGGAAACTATACAACGTAGACATACATCATTAACCAGACATAAGCCTTCACATGACAGCAAGAAATTTCTCTCTGATTGTATATTAATTATGAAAACATCTGCTTAATGGTATGATTAGTGATATAAGTAACCCTGCATATCCAAAAAATATGTTCAACTTACAGTGCAAATGTCAATGACTGTTTTCTCCAACATCTAAGATTTCACCTGATGCCATGCAGTAGTCTGTAACTGTCCTTCTAAATCACTGTCACAGTATTCTTCACCTTGGGGATCTCCTGCCAATGATAGCCCATTGTCCAGCTGGTATACCAAAGTCTTCAGATCTTGTAGGCACCGTACGTCACACATAAGCTCCTAATACAGGTTGTAGGACATAAAGGTAATGTATGGAAGCAATTACCCAGAACTTCTTTACCACCAGTCTGAACACTTTCATCATTCATCTGTCTGAATGCCCTTTTGGCATGCTGAATACCTAGCAGTCAGGTAAATATTCCACTGGGGTCATTTTTCTTTTACTTTTGGTCTTGTTTTCTTTTGCTTACCTGGTATTCACGTCTTCCAGGAAGGGAAAATGTTAGTGTGGGAGGCAGATTCCCCATAAGGATTGTCATGAACAGTGTCTTTTTCCTTTGGGTGCTTCCCACAACCATACCTCCTGTAGCATTTGTATGGCGTTGGTGCCTAAGACAATTAGAAGATGGTTGTCTTCCCTGGCCATTTATCTCGAGAACCAGAGGCTTAAACAGTTGGCCTACGGTAACATGGCAGAATAGGTTAACCCTAATGTAATTCTGTTAAGCAAGGTGACGGCCAAGAAATCTCTTTCAGATTCTTTGGCTGTCCCGCCTCCACCAGACATTTCTGTAGAAGTGGGTGATAGCTCTGTAGACCATATGGTGTCTACATCGAATTCTTGTGCTGCAAACCTGTCGGAGGCTGGCATGGATCCTTCCTTTCACACTTCCTCTTAGGCTTTGCAGGCTTCTGCTGCAGCCATTGAAGGGGGAACTATGGTTGATTGTCTCATAGCATTGTACAAGGATTTTGCAGATTCTGGTCAGGGAAGAGGTTCCAGGGACTCTCATTGAATCCTGTCAGGGTTTGGAACCTCCAATGTTTGTTAGGGCTGACATCCCTAACAAGAAAAAGAAGACTAAACATGCTTCTGTATGTCCTAAAGATCCTCACAGGGAATGGCAGGAGTTTACTGAGGGTCTGTTTAATGCCTTAATGGCCCTGAAACACCACCAAGGGGTTTCTGTGCTACTCCCCCTTGTATTTCAACTTCTTCCAGATGGCCTAGGAAATCTGATTCCTTGGATGAGGTGAGTTTGATGAAGAGTCCTTGTCTTACTCTTCCCAGATGCCTTCTTCTTTGGCTTATGGCTCTGATGAAGAGGGTCCATTAGCCCCTTAGTCTCCTTTTGAGGAACTGTTTTTTGGGGATACAATAGCCAAAATGATGGAATACTTTAAGTGGGATTCTTCTCATGTCAGATTTCCAGAAAAGGTATTGTGAGCTGCTTCAGGTGGACACTCCTAAACCTTCTGTGGTACATCCTGTGTTAGCTGCTTTGTTAGATACCTTTATAGCTGCATCTAAGTCTCCTTATTCTCATCATCCTGCTGTAAAGAAACCTGACAGGTTCTGTAAGGTTCCTGAGGGTTGTCAATTCTTATTCAAGTGTACTTCTGCTGACCCTGCTGTGGTGTTGGTCTCCTCTGACAAGCCTTCTAAGCCTTTTCCCTCTTCCAAGCTTCTGCCTTCAGATAAGGAGAGCAAGGCAATGGAGAGGATTGTTAAGAAGGTCCATACTGCTTCTGCTTTGGCTTTTCAGGTCATCAGTTACCAGTCCCAAGTTACCAGATATGCTCTGGCCTTGATTGCCCAGGCTTGTCAGGTTATTTCTGACCTTCCTGATTCTGAAGGAAACTCTTCTGCTTTATCTATTTTGGGTTCTACCTCTCAGGTGGCTTGCCACTCTATCAAGTGCAGCTGTGATGTTGATGCTGCCTTTGGGTCTATTATGAGGCATTGCTCTTGGCTTCATCTTCAGTCTTTAATTGAGGACATTAAGGCCAAGTTGCTGGATGCTTCTTTGGATAATAAAACTCTCTTTGGGACTGCTGCTGCTGCTGTGTTTAAATCTCTTCAAGAAAAATGTAAAGCTTTGCAGGACCTTAAACATATTTTTGTACTTCCCATCCCTAATTTCCAGAGGAACTATCTTACTAGGTCTACTTTTGCTTGCAGGCAGCTTCATCAGACCACTAAAGTCAGGAAGGGTGGTAGGAGAGTTCTTCCTGCTAAATTATCAGAGGGTGCTGTGGCCCAGAAGCCTCCTTTATCTGACAAACCTGCTGCTCTTTGACATTTTATCCCCCCCAGACCCACAGTCAAGTTCCTCTGTCCCTTTGGCTTTCCCTCTGTCTCCCAAAATGGCATCTCATCACCTCTGATTCTTGGGTTCCGTCCGCCATCCACTGGGGTTATTTCATGGTATGGAAGTCTCTTCCTCCTTTTTTCAGAGATTCCTTATCCTCCTCTAGAGCAGCTTCCTTGTTTCTAAGAAGTTTATGGGTCCCTGGTGGGCCAGGAGACTAATCAACCTGTCCCTCCTTCCCAAGTAGGAAAGGAATTTTACTCCAAAATGTTTTTGGTTCCACGAAAGAAGGGCACTTGGAGGCCTATTTTAAATCTGTCCTTACTCAACACCTTTCTCAAAGTTCCTTCTTTTTAAATGTTTGCTTTGTTGCAACCCCAGGCTTTTCTGGTGTCCTTGGATCTGAAGGGTGCCTACCTTCATATACTTATTCACCTTCTTTTCAGGAAGTTTTTGTGTTTCTCTCTCATTTTCAATTCTATACTTTGCCCTTTGGCCTCTCTACTGTCCCAAGGGTATTTACAGAATGCCTAGCTCCTGTAATTACCTTTTGTAGGCTCCAAGGCATTCCGAATTTTTCTTAGCTAGACGACATGTTGCTTCAGGTGCCTTCTCACAGTTGCCTGTTACAGGATTTGGAGTTCACCATCTCTCCCCTTCAAAGTTTGGGGTTCACTATCAACTTCCAAAAGTCTGTCCTGACTCTGTGTCAGGATCATGTGTATCTGGCTTGCAGGATTCAGGCAGTGCCAATGTTACCTCTTTTCCACCTCCAAAGGTTTTGTCCTAGACAGTTTTCCTTCAGTGTCTTCTTCCTCTCTCTGGCATTCCAGCCAAAGTTTCTTCAGGCTCTGTGATTCATGGTATCTTCTATTACATTGCTCCCTCTTGCCAACTGCATTTGCAGAAGTTTCAGTGGTACTTCAAGTCAGTTTGTCTTCAGCATTGCAACCCTTTGGATTTCAGAGTGCCAGTCCTTCCTTCAAGTGGGAATTTGAGTGGCGGATTCAGCAACTTGCCCTCAACCCAATCCTGCCCTTTCAACCTCTGGTTCCTTCTCAAGAACTGTTTACCAACACCTCAGACACGAGTGGGGGATTCCTGTGGTCATCAGAAAGTTCAAGGTCTCTGCCCCTCCGTCAGAAGAAAGACCATATCAACAACAAAGAGATGAGAGCTCCGATTCTGCCCCTCAGGCTTTTGTTGAGAGCTTTTCACCCTAAAACTTTCTCCAGGCCCTCTGAAGGTTTACACAGACAGCGTCACAGTCATGTGGTATGTCAACAAGCAGGGGGCACAAAATCTTACCTTCTTTGCAGTCTGGTTCTTCAGGCCTGTGATATGGATATCTGTTATCAGGTAACTCTTCAGGCAGTGTATATTCCTTCAGAATACAGTCTAGTGGCAGACTCTGAGCAGGTCTAAAACAGTCTAACAAATGGATGCTTCACAGAGATGTGTATTGTGAACATAATCCATCACTGGGTTATTCCTCAGGTAGATCTTTTTGCCTCCCCTCTGAACAGGCAGCTCCCTCTTTTCTGTTCCAGACTGCTATGCCATCAGGCATGGAAGATGGATGTCCCATGTTTTGCTTGGACGGGGATGTTTCTCTGTGCCTTCCCTCCCTTTCCCCTTCTTCCAAGAGTCCTGCAGAAGATTCAGTTGGACTCCCCAGATATGTTGCTAGTGACTGCCTTTTGTCCAGGACAGTACTGGTTCCCTCTCTTAAGGCATTTGGCCAGGGGTAATCACCACAGGTTACCTCACAGGTTGGACCTCCTTGTGACACCCCTGCCCTGGCCCAGCAATCAAGGAGCCTCAATCCTCACCACTAACACCAGAGAGGGCGTGTCATATATGAGGAAAGGATAACAAAAACACACAGTAAAGTGCAATTTCCCTTAAGAGCACACAGAGCTCACAGTCATTCCGGGGCTGGTCGCTCCCTTGCTCCCCAGGTCCCCAATAAGACTCCCCACTAGCACAGCTATAGGGTCCAAATCTAAGCCTAACTGGGCAAGCTAAAATCTCCAGCACCCTCTCTGTCCAACCACTGTTTCATGTCCCTTGCCCAAGTAGCTGACACACACACTTTGAGATAAGTTTATACAACCACACAGACGCTCTTGGGGAAGGCTGGCACATGTTCTCTAGCTGTGCCCCTTTTACCCAGACTATAGGGTAGTAATCCTGCCACCACCCAGCTAATATTTATTAGCTACTCAAAGGCCCTTAAAAGGGTGTCCAATTATTACTGTGCAATGTTATTATCCAATTGGTAGATGTGACTAAACAGTCAAGGCTTATTAGAGTGACTTGGTACAGTAATCACTATAAATATGCAATGTACTCTAGAGCTTAAATTATCTCTACATGAACCAGCCACCGTTAAAAGGTTTTAAAATATTTAATAATAAATAATTAAAAACACAAGACAATACTTTCTACTATACAGTCAGTGCTAGTCAAGAGTTCAGAGATCACACAGAAATACTTAAAATAATTCAGTAGTACAGTTCTGACATCACAAAAAAAACATTTAGTCTAAACTTTCTAGTTCTAGCTAACTCTGAAAGAAAACACAAGTCTAAGATAACTTACTTAAAGAAAACATGCAAAGTGCTGTGAATTGAATGATCAAGACAAAAATGCTCAATGCCTTCTGATTCTCTTTGTTTAAATTGCTTTTTCAGTTCTGATAAACATTACATAATCTTTTACACTTCCCTGGTGATCCCAGGCTGACAGATTAAATGCATTTACATTCTTAACATCTCCCTTTTGTTATCTTGCAGCTGGTCAGGAAACAGAGCAATAAAAATACATTTACATGTTTAAATCTAGCAATTTAACTCTTGGTTAAAACAATAGAAAGAATTTCTTCATCTAGACTTTTCGGCACCACTGTCCACTTCAAAGGATGCTTTACTTTGGTCAGTAGAGTGCACTGTTGTCACATTTATTTCCAGTTCCACATGTAACAGTATTTCTTTACATTTAAGACAACAAGCCCGTAGTTAACACCTTTCTGGCTGAGGGTCCCCCTTTTCCATCTAAATTTTTTTCCCTTCTGGATGTCCATGACTTTCTCTGTCCTATGGAGACTGTTCAGTTCTGGGTAACTGCATCTATGTGTCATCTGTATGCCTTACATCCTGTACAAGGAGCATAAATGTGATGTATGGCACATACAGGATCTAAAGGCTTTGGTATACTGGCCAGACATGGGGCTGTCTTTGGCAGGATATCCTAAACGTGAAGAGTACAGCAACCGTGAATAGAAGGACATTTACTGCTATGGTAAGATTTTACACAGTTGTACTTTTTTTTTAAATATTAATTACGTATGTAAATATTGCTTACTTTCATAATTACTAAAAGCAACTAGCTACATCTCCACTATAGTGTGATACAACTGGTCACTGACAATGAATTTTCATGTCTCTTACTATGGCATGTCACATCATACCCCTCAATAGCATGTAGGTCTTTCAGTTATGAAAGTATATCATATTTTCTTCTTCTTCTTCTATCTTTCAGCTTTTCCCGGTTAGGGGTCGTCACAGCGCAACTCCGGTCCGCTAATGATTGGCAGTAGATTTTTACATGCTGGCTTGCCGGGCCTAACACACAACCTTCAACGAAGGAACGCCCATTCACGCATGTCGACACACAGAGAAGACGCTCTAACTGAGAATCGAACATGCAACGTCTAACTGTTAGGCGACAACGCTATGGCAGCACCACCACCGCAGTACCATGAAAGTATATCATATAAATATGAATAATACTGATTCATTTCTTATTTGAAGGACATCATAGATTATCAATCTTAGTGTAATTTTAAGTAATTTCCCTTTCTAATACTGCATATAACTAGCTGGTACTTCAATCAGTTAAGGAAGCCAGACACAAAAAAGTTGTGAATACTACAAGGAGCTATGGTTGTTAACTGTAAGTAAACAAAAATGGCGATATGGGCTTGAATGATAACCTAGATGGACTGCAAAGGTATCCACAAATTTATTCCAGAATTGATTGGTGTGGCCCTCTTGTAGAAAGGAGGGGGGCCTAAGGGAGGGTACTGGCAAGGTTGAATGGACTCTGTGGCCTTGGAATATCTGTGAACCTATGAATTCAGAATCTACTGTAGATGTGTGTTGCAAAAACTGTTGTTTACTGTTGCTCCTGCCCTTTCCAAAGACCAATTACCTTAGGGAGGACACAAAATAAAGGGGTCCAGTGATTTTTCTGAAATCATTATCCATGTTTTTTTTTTTTTCCGGAAAAATTACCCAGCTCCTCTCATTTGTCCAATAAAGCACCCAACTGTTGCTTTACTGACCTCTAGGGATTCTGAATCAGTTGTTCATTATCATAACCATTGTTAGGGTAACTAATGCATTTATTATTTTTGCAGTATAGTTTTTACTTTTAAAGTTGTCTTGGATCGCACTCTTTCATTGACATTACACACAGAAAAGTCTGTAAGCAGAGTACTCCCGACCCATGAAACTAAGTTACAAAGTCTCTATCCTGTTCCTCCTTGAAGCAAACACCTATTCAAACTGGAACATGCACTGGCAGTAAACATTCATAATACAATACCAAGCCCTTTCAGACTGCAAAGAATAACAGATGTAGGTGTATTTATCTAGATAGCTAGAGAAGCCTGTACCACTGCCTTCTTTAAAAGTCAAAGTGTCTACTACTGGCATTTGCGTATGATCTTCATTTGTAAAGTTATTAACCAACAGCAATTCCCATCTTTAGCTGCAATATGGTCCATAACAACTCATATTTGTTTCATTAGAACTAACAATAATAGTTCCCAAACTCTGTCAAGACCACCCATTTTGTTGGCATGATTATAGTTGCAAAGGCATTATCACCTGCCTGTTGGAACCAAGTACAACAACTCACAACTAACAAACTCCAAGGGTTTCAGACTACACAAAAAGAGCATATTTTCCACCAGAATGAATGTAGGTGCTTCAGAGAGACCCTGGGTGCAAACTTAATCAGCAAAGGACTACAAAACACACAAAATGCTAATTATTGACTAGTTTAACACTGTTGAATTTCCTGCTGAAACTAAAGGCATATGTTTTATTTTGTCTGTAAGTGCTTTCATATTCTTATGAAACTGTTATGTTTTGGAAATCTGACATTTTGTTGAAATCTGTTTTTATGGAATGGATTTCTTAAGTGCCTGTTATATCATAGGCTTCCTTTGTCTAATATTGCTGTGATAGACTTTTGTCTCATTAACTTCAGCAGTGCAGTGAAGTTTACATTTTGGTCTATTGTCATTACAGTTAGGGAGCACAGAGGGCAAAGACCCCATGTAAAGGACTGCTAACAGTTTCCTGATTAGATGTAGCTGCTGCAGCAGTTCAATCTGGACTTAAGAATTCAAACAGAAGTAAATCAAATCGTATTTAAGATTTTGAAGACATTACCTCAAAATAGTAACCAGGAGAATGCAATGGCAATTTCTGAAACTTTCCCGAAGATGATGCTTTTAATATCAGTGTTACTTTTTAACTTTTTTGCCTGATGTGCTATCTTCATGTTTTTTATCTGTTTCAGTGCTATATCATTTCTATTTCAGCAGTGTCAGTGGAGCAACAGGTAGCACACTCACTTTTGGTACTGGTAGACTAGAAGGCTGTTGGTTCTATTCCCTCTCCAGGTGACTGAATTGCTAACATTGTAGTGTACCATTAGGGCGTGTTGTACTCCTTGAGATAAGATGGTAAACTGCAGTCTCATTTGCTCGAGTTGCTGGTAGCTCAGGCAGATGTAAAACATCTTTAACTGTTTCTGGTCATTTTCTCCCAGAGCTTCCTCATTCCTCCTCTTCCTTCCAAACTCAGCATACGTTGTGACCATCATTGTTCAAAAATATGATACACATCTCAAAACTGTAAATGTGTACCAACACAGTGTTCACCAAGTAGCTGTAAAATGTTCATTTGCATCATTTCTTGTATTTCATGTCTGTAATGGTATGGTGCTGTATGCAGCAGTACTTCTATGCCTCTGCTGAGAATAAGTTATGCTCAAGTTTGTGTCTTTCGGCTTTTCCCGGTTAGGGGTCGCCACAGCGGAACTCCGGTCCGCTAATGATTGGCAGTTGATTTTTACGTACCGGCTTGCCAGGCCTGATGCACAACCTTCAACGAAGGTACGCCCATTCATGCATGTCTCCATGCAGAAGATGCTCTAGCTGAGAATTGAACTGGACAGTCTCTTACTGTGAGGCGACAACGCTACTGCAGCACCACCATGCTCAAGTAATCATCCCAAACAGTGGCATTCCATTTATTACACCATTTCAGTAGTCCTCTGACATCACATTAAAATCCCACATTTTATTTAAGTGAGAAGTTTTATCTCTCTCAAAATGTAGAGATGACAACCGCCCCTAGGTACTTAACGTAAATTATGAACATCAGTACTAAGTGTAAAATGATTGGCAAAACTAATACAGAAAAGCCCAGGCATCATGGCATTGAGGATTGAAGCTCTGACCATGACTCAGGAAATTTGTGCTTTACTAAGCAGTAGGGGAGGTAGGATGGGTGGGGGAAGCTGGCTTTGGGTGTTGGATTCCATTTCAGCCATATTGGGGGGGGGGAGTAGCCAACTATGTCTGCCACATTAGTGATGCCTACATAAAGTGGATGATCTCTTGTGGGAGACGTCAGGCATGCTTTGCTGTTACAGTGATGAGAGTATCAATGGGCTGTGGGATAGAAATGTGGAAGATTGCATGACTCTCCATTGTCAGGCAGCTACTGCTGATTCTGTAGGCCACCTTCTAGGAAGGGATTAGAACAGAGAAAGGGCTGCTGTAGGAGTGGCACCTGACTTACCTTCTAGAAATGGTGGAGTGGTGGATAAAGCTTCTGGGATGGGAACAAATGGCATGCATGACTTTTGCTCAGACTGGAGATACATGGTCCTTGCCTTTGAAATGAAGGTGTGAGCTGATTGACAGAAGAAGAGAATCCTTTGGCAAGTGTCACAGGGGAAAAATGCAGATTCAAATACCTTGTATTGTTAGTGCAATTCAATGCAGCATTAAAAACTGCAATATCCTGTAAGTGACCATGCTTCCAGACTTCTAAGCTGATGAACACTTGCATTTCTGCACTGTGTTAGTGAAATTCAGAACATGTAAAACTGCTGTTTACAGTTTAATAAAAAAAAGTGTGTGTGTGTGTGTATATACATACATACAGACACACACACACACACAGATATATATATATATATATATATATATATATATATATATATATATATATATATATATATACATACACAGCTGGGAATGTCTGGCACATACATACATACATATCACCATTAATCACACAGTATCCAGTTTGCCCAGTTAAACTTGTTTTACATTACAGCTGGTTAATAGTATACTTAAGTACCTGCCTATGTAATCTACTATTTCCATTGTCCAGTACTCCCTTGTAAGCTCAACACAAACTAGTGACAAGAACAAGGATGGTAGAGTCAACTTGGTTTAGCCATTTCAAATGAAAAGGTAGCTCACACACCAAACAAAATGACTTCTGCCAGCTGCAGCCTTTTGTATCAGGAGGTCATTTTCTTTTTCTGTTTTTGTATTCTATTCTGCCAGATACAGACAGTTGTTCACAGTCCCAGGAACAGAGTCAGTATGAAGTGGTGGAAGTCATTTTTAACCAGGAACTGAACACAGGCACATCTAATCTACTAGTGTTGTTTAAGGAAATGATATTAAGATAATAACCAAGAAAGAGAAATCTCAGTTGCAGACATGGCATAAGCAACTGATAGCTATGCACTGGGCCTATTTTCACAAAATGGATGGCATGGCATGAGCAACTGATAGCTATGCACTGGGCCTGATTTCACAGTTACGACAAACTGGATGAAGTAGGGGTGACATATACTGGTGACCCTTTTATTCAAAGATAGGATCAGGCAGATTGTATGGCAACAGTGACCCTTTTCCAGTGGTAGGAGTGGGCAAATTGGATGGCCGCTGACCCTTTTCTGCAGTAAATCCAGGTAGAACCCTCACACATGAAAATAGTACAGAATAGTCATACCGAGTACATTACCACTGACAGGCAATAAATTTGAAGGCAGGTGACTTAGGGGAGTCAGTTGTGCTTCTGATGCTTGTTTAACTCAGTGTACGGTGACAAACAATTCTAACACAACTTATTCACTACTACTTAATATTTCCGTTTCCTTCCATGCTGTATTGTACTACCATGAATCTTTTTTTGTAACATCTGTAGTGAAGTTGTTACTCTGAACATGCAAGTAAAACTTTATGTATTTCTTTTTCTGGAGGATTTCTGCCCAGGCCTTCTCTGAGAAAGGGTATCAAGTAATGCAGATGAATGAATGAACGGCTGAGTGAATAAGTAAACAACATAGTGAGCACACATTTTCTGACTTTACTGCATATGGGGAATAGCTCTAACCACCTTCAGTGATGTGACAACTGTACACTTTAGAGGGGATCTTTCTTATTGACTACAGATCGGTTCCACACATCCTGTTGTGACCTTCAGGTTCCACTTTTTTTTTTATATTTTTAACCCTGTACTCGTGGCCTTTTAGTGCTCCATATATTACACTACTTGTGCAGACATGATAAAAAAGGGTAGTGTTTCAAAGTTCTCACTCAGTAGAACTGAGTGGTACAAAAGGGAGGTTCCTCCTGCTGTCATCTGCTGTGCTGTTGTTCACTGCCCTTCTTATGATCACTGCCAGCCCCCTTTTATACATGTATGTTTATTCGGTTTCCTTTTTAGAAGAAGTATGACTGATTTCTGATCGCACTAAAAACAATGCCATAGTCACTACAGAACTACGTATCTGTTAAAAGATTTAGCAGTGGACTTGGTCTTAATGATTCTTTTAACTCCATATGAGTTCCACACAGCACAGTGGGAAAAGGAAGCACAGGGAATAGGGTGGCAGACCTAATTAATAACCATTAGAAAATGTGTATCAGTAGCAGCAGTACCAGACTCGCAGACCACATGGCATCCATAATGGAATGTAGGAAGGGCAGTCGGCTCCTTTGATCATGAAGTACGTCGCAGCAGTAGCTGATTAAAGCCTAGTAAATGTTAAAGTAATTTAATTAGCAATTTAAACAATGATAATTGGAGATTCACATAGTATTAAAGCTTATTTCTTAGTACAGACTTTGGTCAGGATGTTGAGATGAAGTACCCAATACAAGTAAGGGACAACAAAGTGAAGTGTAGAAATGTTGGTGTCAGTGGGTGCACCAAATGTAACCTCATGTTTAAAATAGTGAAACATGACAAGGAGTAAAATAGCCTGGTTTGTCATGGAAATACTATATGTTTTTTACCATGTAATAATTAATTCTGTTATAGATTTTTGTGTCAGAAGAACACAGAACAACTGTGTTTGAAAAACAGCATTCAGGTGGTATCTGTTTAAAAAAAACACAAATGTATTGTTTTTCCCACAGCTGGAGAAAAACTTGCAGGCATTCATTATAATCCTAGCAGTCAACAAGAGATGAAGGAAAATGTGGAAAAAATTCTACAGTTTGTGGCCTCCAAGCGAATTCGCATGCACCAGACTTCAGCCAGAGGTAAGTGTTATATACAATAATACCTTACCTAAGAATAACACTGCTATGCTGATCTCCCAGATGGCCTTGTAGAGTGAAATCATTGTTGCACATTTTGTTTTACAATGTTAGTGGCCAGACTTTTGTTTATGACCTTGACCAGATAGAATAAAAAAGAAAAAAATGGAGCAACACTGGCATAATACATCTTAAACTTATTTTGACACTTGCTCTTCACAGTGGAGTAAGAATTTCAAGGTCACACTACATTGATTCAAGATTTAGTTTCTAAAAACTGCACCCTGTCTTAGTGATATGTGCAGATGTTGCCATTTTTTTTGTTTGCATTCATTGTGAAAATTCATTGCATGCTAATCCAGACATCACTCTGCACAACTCAGCCTTATGCAACTTAGCTTTGAAGGTAGCACAGTCTTGCAGGTGTTGGGTGAGCTAAACAATTGTCTGCCATGCATAATGTGGAGAGCAGTACTGATTTATTAGTGTTGCAAACGCTTACAGTTAACTTCTGTCTATTGCACGTTACCCTGATGTTTCTTCAAGTATTATACGCGAGCTTCTACACTAACCATATATTTCTCATTTTCTGAAGATGAATATGGAAAAGTAACAGGCTTGATGTAATAAAATTTGGAAATTTCTAAGAGTGTAAAATGCTCAAATTTTTTTACACACTGAATTTTGTGCTTGAAGTATTGCTTGCTTAACAGTAGGAAAGGTTGTGGACCTCTGAATTTATTCTGCTGAATTTATTTCTGCTGAATAGCTGAATATTTGAGCTGTTTGGTTAGCTGTTATATACTTGCATCAACTTTAATACAAGCTGAGATAAGTACAAACTTGCAGTGCTATAAGAAAGTACCTCATTTTATTTTTCTGTTATTTTTATTTAATTGAATATTGTGTTAAAGATAGTACTGCATTTTATTTTTCTTTGTATTTATTTGCTTCACTGAATATTGTGATCTCTCTGTCTCTCTGCAGTTAGTTTCCCAGTCTCTCTCCCTGTTCTTGTTGTGATATTAATCTTGGTGGGTTTGGAATTGCCCACCCCTCTTGTAAATTTGTGTTTGAACACTCCTCCTGGGTCCATCTCATTTGCTCACTTAACCAAATACAGTGAGATCATATTTTGATTTTAGACACTCCTACCAGTCCCATCTGTTCAGCTCTATCCCAACCTAGTGTCATTAGCTCAGTCTACCTAATACAGAGAGAACATTTGCGTAGGCCAGCCAACTTAGGCCTTTAAACTTGAATTATCTTCTGTTTCTCCTTTCTTCCTTTCCATTTTGTGTTCTGAGTGTGCTTCTCAGCTGATAAGTATATTTTTTGGCACTTTTTAACTGTTCAGAGTTGAATTAAACAATAATTGAATTCAGTTCAGAATACAGTTTGAATAAATTGCTTTAATATTGCTACGCACTCAAGTGTGCTAGCTTGCACTGCACTTGGATTTTAGTGCTGTTTTAGCTGCTTTTCTGCAACAAAAAATAAATAAATAAATAAAATAATTCTAAGCTTGTTTCCTACCTTTCCTGTAACTAGTCTATTCGAATTACAAATATGCTGTATCCAGGACAGTTTGTATGCTTCTGAGCCCCCCCAAGCCTTTCTGTGTTGAGGAAAGCCTTCTAGTTTATTAGTGGGAGTGGTAAGCACTAGGTAGCCTATCTACCACAAGATGAGTGGTTTCTGGTCCAGAAATTCTAGTTTATAGGCCATTTGAGCACTTTTGCCATCTCCTTCAACTTTCTGGTTTATAAGCACGCATTTGTGCTTGTTTCCCACCTTTCCTGTAACTAGTCTAGTCCAGATACAGATTTGCTGTATCCAAGACTGTAAGCTGCTGAGCCCCCCCCCCCCCAAGTCTCTCTGTGTCAGAGGGAAGCCGTCTGGCTTGTCAGTGGGAGTGATAAACACTAGGTAGCCAATCTACCACAAGATGAGCAGTTTCTGGCCCAGAAATTGTAGTTTATTGGCCATTTCGGCAGCTTTTTCCATCTCCTTCAACTTTCTGGTCTAAAAGCCCGCTTTTGCGCTTTTCCTGCCTTTCCTGTAACTTGACTAGTCCAGATACAGATTTGCTGTATCCAGGACTGTATGTAAGCTTCTGAGCCCCCCAAGCCTTTCTGTCAGTGAGAGTGGTAAGCACTAGGTACACCTAACAAATACCCGATGGATATATAACTGATAAAACAAAAAATATACCACGGCCAACAGAGTACTTCCGAAGCGTTTTAATAACTGTTAATAACTGTTCCACACACTAAGCGCTTTCACCATCATAGCATGGCTTCTTCAGAGTGAGTGGTAACTAATCAACAAACCATTTATATACACACATTGATTGTTCAATCATTCAGTTTACAAATTTAAAACACATTCATCTTAAAATAACATATACAAGACAAATACATCCCCAACCCACAAGTGCAATATTGAATAAAAAGCTATACTGGGTAATGTTTACTATTATTGCGTACCCTTAAAAGTAACTAGATAATGTATGCCCTTTGTCTCAGAATAGGTCTTAGGGAAATAAAATCATTCAATCCCAGTAGCATTGTAGCATTCAACATAATCTGCCATCTATATTCTAATAATTCCACCTTTAATTTTTCATCACCTCCTCTTTCATTAAACAACACCCTATCAATGACAAAAAATAAAAATCTCTTAAAGTTGGTACAAACTATACTAATGTGAATATAGAGCATTGTGAGAATCATGATTCTTAATAGCCCTAAGATGTTCACCTATCCGGTCTTTCAATCTTCGAATGGTCTTGCCAACGTAGAATGCACTACATTTGGTACACATGGCTAAATAAACCACCCTTTGTGTATGACAATTCATTCTACCTGTGCATGAGATAATCCTGTTATATCCCTGTACACTTACATAAGGTCCGTCATTAATATATCTACAAACTCTACAGGTCCCACATCTATTCATATTGGATGTTGTGTTTTTGGGAATATGTTGTTCTAAAAATTCTTTGATATTTCTTCCCCTAGAATAAACAATTCTGGGTGCACAACCTAACAGGTTTTTAAGTTCACAGTTAAAGCAAACATCCCATGCTGAACGTACTACTTCCTCTATCCCTTTTATCTGATTATTATATTTTAAAACTAAAACTCTTGCATCATTAAAGTTTTTTCGTTTTGATGTTCTCAAATTTTCTGTGTTGTTTACCCTAAGTATATGAGGAAACAATGTATCTCTCTTACTCAATACCTCTTTACGTGTTTTAGTCAACAATTTAAGGGGATAGCCTCTTTCCAAAAACATCCCAACCAATGTATGCAATTCTTTTTCCAAAACTTTATTATCATTAGTAAGTCTGGACAACCTTACCATTTGCCCCTTTCACTATACCCCTACGTTGATGTATAGGGTGACAACTTTGGTAATGTAGTAGGGAATTACTATATGTTTCTTTCCTATAAATTTTGCTCTCAACACCATCAACAATTTTGGTTAAGGTTATGTCCAAAAAATCTATTGTTTCGTTGTTCCATTTACTAGTGAATTTAAAAAACATAGTTGTACCATTGAGATATTCTGCAAAAGACATAGCTTCTTCTTCACTGCCTTTCCACAAAATCAGGACGTCATCAAGAAATCGATTGTATAATGCAATTTTGTCTTTGTATATTGAATTCTAAACTAATTCTTCCTCCCAATGGAGCAAAACCAAGTAGGCAAAAATGGGGGGACATTTTGCCCCCATTGCCACACCTGAAATTTGATGGAAAATCTCCCCTTCAAAAATCAAATAATTGTTTTTGAGTACTATAAGGCTCAGTAATTTACAAAATGGAGATAGTGAATGGTCTTTCTTAACTATTGATGTAGTTAACTTATTCACGGTTATACCCCATGTAGAGGGCATAAATTATTTTACAGAAAGTTTAGTTAAGAGTAAATGTTTGAGTAATGACAAAGTGAATTTTTTAGTATACTGTATGGAGATAGTACTCAAAAACAATTATTTGATTTTTGAAGGGGAGATTTTCCATCAATTTTCAATGAAGAAGAAGCTATGTCTTTTGTAGAATATCTCAGTGGTACAGCTACGTTTTTTAAATTCACTAGTAAATGGAACAACGAAACAATAGATCTGAAGTAGGATGTTCATTTGTCAGCAACCTGTGGGTTACGGATCTGATATCGGATCCAAGCCGGCAACTTGTTTCAAGCTAATGGATCCGAGCTCCTAGCTCCTCCCTTCACCCATAATCCCCTGCTAACCCACCATGACCTCATATCTAGTTTGCCGCGCTTGTGGATGGCTGGATCCTTTTGAGCTCGTCAGCTAAGTGGAATTTTACTACTTTTATCTGTACTTTTCCTGTCAGAATTTTTCTTTTTTAGTTAAATCAATTTAGAAAAAGTGAGTAAGTGTTAGGCTCCCTTATTATTTGTTCTTTATTTAGTTCCCCCTCCCTTCGCTGGTCGTTAGTGTGTGAGTGTGTGTTGTGTTCTTTTGGGGCCTGTGTGCGTGTGTAGTTGTTTTTTTCTTTAAAAAAAAAAAATGGCTGAGGCCCCAAAAGCCATATTTTCCAAATGTACCGAGTGTGGCCATAAGCTCTCCCCGGCTGATGGCCACACTCGGTGTGTTTGGTGCCTTGGGGTTGAACACCTTACCTCAGACCGTACCATCTCTGCAGTGTTCAACCCCAGGGCACTGAAAGAGCGGAGGTCGAAGCTGGTCCCTGCGGGACTTTTACCCCCGGACTCGGCTGCGGCCTCCGCTACCTCTGTTGCTCCCGTGGCTCCACCACAGCCTGTGGTCGCTGCCACTCCTGCCCCCCTGCCTCCGGCCGGGACTCAAACTCCCGCTAAAGTGTCGGAGGACAAGGAGGCCAGGAGGGAGAAACGGAGGGAGAAGCACCACAAGCGGCGGGCCGAGACCTCCGTTTCGGCCCCGCCAGCTAAGCGGGCTTCTCCCTCCACTGCTTCTAGGTCTCCTCCTCCTCGGCTCCGATCCCCTTGTTTCTCCCAGGGGCCCAAGGAGGAGGAGACCCGATCTCCATCGAGGTCATTGAGGCGGCATTCCAGGCCTGCCTCGGTGGCCTCTTCGAGATTTACTTTTAGTTTATCCGATGCAGACTTGGACCGGATGATGTGAAGCTTCATCCAGGCCCAGCTGCAGATGGGAGTGCTCTTGCCTCCCCCCCCCCCCCAGGGGGGGAGCTCGACACCTTTTTTCCACCCGATTGCTCCTTCTCCAACCCGCTATCCGGGTTCGGAGCGTTCGGAACCCATCAGCGTTGGAGCCGGGGGTGGGTCAGCACCGACATTACTTGGTACTTCGGATCCGACCCTGCCCTCGAGCCTGTCGGATCCGACCTCTCGGAGCCATTGTCCGAGCTTCGGATCCGGGGGATTCAGTGTGCCTTCGGCTCCGTCCAGGTCGGAGCCCACTGGTCCCTCGGATACGATGGTCTCGGCGCCGGCTCCGATCCCTTCATCGGATTCGAGTGGGAGCCGACTTTCGGATCCATTAGAGAGTGGCTCTCCCTCGGCCTTCGATGTTGTGGAGAGGGCTCTGTTGGGAGCATCCGGAACCCCCGTCCTTGCATCGGCTCCTCCCTGCACTCCCTCTCTGCTGGGCCAGGCTTCCATCACCCGGCCAAAGGGACAGCCTACTTCGATGTCTCAGATGGTTCCATTGGAACAAGATGTTGCTGGCGAGCCTTCCTCGGACAGTCCCCCCGAGGAAGTTCCCCATAAGCATAAGTGCAAAAGGAGGCACGTGGACTCCCCTGAGTCCTTAACCGAGGACACGGACTTGGAGGAAGGGGAAGGCTCCCCAAGATCGCCCCCTGAGGATGTCTCCTTTGGAGACATCATGGAGATGCTGAGGATCAGAGGTGGGTGGTCTGCCCCCATGTCTTCCTCTGACGAGTCCGTGTTTCTGGAGGTATTCGAGGCAGGCCCGTCTACCTTTTGGGTGTACCCTCCGGCCGACCCCCTGGTGGACCTCATTACCACCAGGGCGTGGAAGGATCCGGACACCGTGGAGCCAATACCGAAGCGCCCGGATAGGATTCTTAGCCCCCCCTCAGACCGATCACATTGGAGTAAGGGGCCCCCCGTAGATGTCATGTTGACGGCGGCAACCACGAAGAGGGAATTGGCTCAGGAGAGCCCCTCAGTCCATCCACCGAGCAAAGAATCCCGTTTGATGGACCATTTAGGGAAGCGAGTCTTTAGTTCAGCGACCTTCTCGGTAAGGTCTCTGAACTATATGGCACATGTCATCAGGATGCAGCGGGATCTTATCAAAGAATATGCTGCACCCCCCCCCCCCCCCGAGTCCATGTCGGAGGATGACAAACAATTGTACTCCACCCGAATGGCCACTCTGAGATCAATTTCAAACACCTCTCTGCGGCTATTGTCCCATGCCACAGAGGGAGCTGCTAGGGCTAGCAGAGCAGGCCTAGTCATGAGACGTCAGGCCTGGCTCCGTCATTGCGATTTTGCGGTGCCCTTTAAAGCGTCCTTCACGAACGCCCCTTTCGATGGTTCTGCCATATTTGGCAAAACAGTTCACGAGACACTTGTCCAGAGCGAGAAGGACGGAAAGACGTTGTCTGCCGTCGGAGTCCGCTTCTCTGCTCCCCAGCGGTCCTTTTCGAGGAACCAAAAGGGTCAGAAGAAGATGTGGTTCCGAAAATCACAACATTCCCAACCAGCTCCGGACAACCAGTCCTACCGTGGCAGAGGTGGACAGGGAGGATGCCGCCCCAGGGGCAGAGGGGCTCCGAGAAACTTTGGGTCCAGAGAACCTTTCTCTGAGCGGCCTGCGCAGCAGCCCTGAGGGGTTGCCCGGCTGCTCCACTCTGGAGGCAGTCGGGGGGTGCTTCTCGGAACACCTAGCGGCATGGGAGTCCATCACAACAGACCGCTGGGTGCTTCGCATTATATCTAGAGGGTACAAAATACCACTACTCCATGTCCCCAAATCCAAGAACCTCCCCGATGTACCACCCGATCAGAGGGAGGCCGCAGCTGCAGAAATTCAGCAGCTGCTAAGAAAAAGAGCCATCCAGCCCGTCCCCCAAGACCAGCTCGGATTAGAGTTCTACTCCAGGTTCTTTTTGGTGCCAAAAAAGACGGGGGACTTGAGACCGATCCTACACCTTTCTCGCTTGAACCTGTCAGTAACCAAGGAGAAATTCCGGATGGTCACTCTTCAATCTATTCTCCCCCTTTTGAGGGAGAACGATTGGATATGCTCCATAGACCTCAAGGATGCGTACTACCACATTTTAATGGACAAACGATCCAGGAGGTTCCTTCGCTTCCAGCTGGGACCAGTCACTACCAGTTCAGGGTCCTTCCCTTTGGCCTCACCACAGCCCCCAGGGTGTTCACCGAGGTATTAGCAGTGATTGCGGCCCACCTGAGACTCCAGGGAATACAGGTCTTTCCGTACCTGGACGACTGGCTCCTGACCGCACCAGCAAGGCATCTACTTTGCTCAGCCAGAGACTTCTTTCTCCGTCTAGCCCCGCAGTTAGGCATTACTATCAACGTCGGCAAATCTCTACTGGCTCCAACGCAGGTCATAGAATTCATAGGTGCCAGAATAAACACCAGAGATTTGTGAGCCTTCCTAACTTCCGGGAGAATCCGGAACTTACAACTTCATGTGCGGGCTATCCTCCAATCAGAGGCTTCACCAGTGGAATTGGTCCTGAGGGCACTAGGCTCCATGGCGACACCGATTACGCTCCTTCCATGCGCCCGTTTGAGCATGCGGGTACTGCAATGGACTCTGCTAGTGCAATGGTCCTTTCTATCCCTTCCTCTCCACCATCCCATTGCTATCAGCAAGGCTTGCAGGAGGGCGCTACTATGGTGGCTCCAAGCCTCGAACTTCCATATGGGCCGTCCCTTCTGCACCTCTCCCCCTCTCGCCACGGTGACCACGGACGCTTCCCGCCTCGGGTGGGGGGGCATTATTCAGGCAGGACAGTTCAAGGCACGTGGAACGATACAGAGACCTCCCTGCATATCAACGTTCTGGAGATGAGAGCGGTGCTGTTGGCGTTGCAAGCACTTCAGGGCCTCCTCCCCACAGGAACGATTGCAATTCAGTCGGACAACATGTCGGTTGTCTGGTACATCAACAAACAGGGGGGAACCAGATCTTACCCTCTATGCTGCAAAGCCATGAGAGTGTGGGAATGGGCGATCTCCTCCAACCGCTTTCTGATTGCAACGCACATTCCTGGGAGGACCAACATCCTAGCGGACAAGCTCAGCCGCACCCTTCTTTCCCTGTACGAGTGGTCTCTCAATCCACTAGTAGCAAAGCAGATATTCGCAACATGGGGGCAACCCTGCTGCGATCTTTTTGCATCTCTATCAAACACCAAATGAGGCAATTTCTTTGCTCTAATCCCCCCTCCAGGGGAACCTCCAAGAGACACTCTGGTGCATGCTTGGCCACCCGGTCTACTCTATGCCTATCCTCCTCTACCACTAATGATACAGCTCTTACAGAAAGCCTCACAGTTGGGGAGCAAGATGATCCTCATTGCCCCATTCTGGCCTCGGCAAATTTGGTTCCCTTACCTGTGGTCTCACCTTGTGAATCACCCTTGGATTCTAGATCCCACTCCGGATCTCATCTCCCATCCGTCGAACTTACCAACTCCAAACCTGGACAATCTGAAACTGACAGCTTGGTTGCTCCAGTTCCACTCCTAGTTAGGACTCCCGGTATCTCTTCACCAGTCAAAGCCATCCTCGTGGCAGCGCATAAGCCCTCCACCAGGAAAGTGTACCACAGTAAATGGAAACGTTTTTCCATCTGGGCGGAGCATCACGATCTAGATCCCTTTACGTCTCCTCTTGCATCCATATTAGACTTCCTAACTGAACTCTTCCAGGAAGGCGCTAGTTGTTCAACTGTCAAAGTGCAATTGGCAGCCATATCACATTACCATGTGGGATATGACACAGGGCCTTTGATGTCGGCCAAGTTGTGTAAAACCTTTCTCAAGGGCACTTTTTTACTTAGACCCCCTATAAAGGAAGCCGTGCCCCCCTGGGATCTTACATTAGTTCTTCAAGCCTTGACTGCTCCACCCTTTGAACCTGCTGCTTCAGTAGATCTCAAATTCTTGTCATGGAAAACAGCATTCCTTGTAGCCATCACTTCAGCGAAAAGAGTGTCGGAGCTTCAAGCTCTCTTCTGTGAAGCCTCCTTACCTGATCTTTCACCCAGATAGAGTGTACCTCAGGATCAATCCCTCCTTTCTTCCCAAGATAGCATCAGAAACCAACATAAATCAATCCATAAATTTACCGGTTTTCTTCCCTAAATATCAGAATAAGGGAGAGTACAAGCTGCACTCATTAGATGTTCATAGGCAGCTTCGCTTTTATACTCATAGGACAGCTGGCCATAGACAATCCGACCAGCTGTTCGTTTCCTTTGTCAAATTTAACTTGGGGAAAGCTACCTCTAAAGTATCTTTATCACGCTGGATTTCTCAATGTATCCTACTGGCGTATCAAGCCTCGGGTAGACCCGCACCAGAAGGAGTTCGTGCTCATTCCACCCGCTCCATTTCTACCTCTGCGGCCTTCAAGTCTAGAGTTCCATTGGATGATATTTGTTCTGCAGCCACTTGGGCTTCATCGCATACCTTTATTAATCACTACAAACTAGACGTGCTTTCTAGAGGGAGAGCATCCTTTGGTTCTGCGATGCTTCGTAATATCCTTCCATGATGGCCCCCCAAGGTGCAGGTAGCTGGGGACTCTGTCCCACAGGTTGCTGACAAATGAACATCCTACTTCAGATTTAGAAGTTATGTACTCACCATAACGTTCCATCTGAGTAGGTAGTTTATTTGTCTGCAGCCTTCCCCCCCTCCTTCCCCCTGGCCTTCTTCGGATCTGCTAGTAGTTAGATATCCTTTTGTTGGATATATTTTGAGGGGCAAACTCGATCTGAGGTTATGGAGGGTTAGCAGGGGATTATGGGTGAAGGGAGGGGCTAGGAGCTCGGATCCATTAGCTTGAAACAAGTTGCCGGCTCGGATCCGATATCGGATCCGTAACCCACAGATTGCAGACAAATGAACTACCTACTCAGATGGAACGTTACGGTGAGTACATAACTTCTAAATTTTTTGGACATAACCTTAACCAAAATTGTTGATGGTGTTGAGAGCAAAATTTATAGGAAAGAAACATATAGTAATTCCCTACTACATTACCAAAGTTGTCACCCTATACATCAATGTAGGGGTATAGTGCAGGGGCATATGGTAAGGTTGTCCAGACTTACTAGTGATAATAAAGTTTTGGAAAAAGAATTGTATACATTGGTTGGGATGTTTTTGGAAAGAGGCTATCCCCTTAAATTGTTGACTAAAACACGTAAAGAGGTATTGAGTAAGAGAGATACATTGTTTCCTCCTATACTTAGGGTGAACAACACAGAAAATTTAAGAACATCGAAACAAAAAAACTTTAATGATGCAAGAGTTTTAGTTTTAAAATATAATAATCAGATAAAAGGGATAGAGGAAGTAGTACGTTCAGCATGAGATGTTTACTTTAACTGTGAACTTAAAAACCTATTAGGTTGTGCACCCAGAATTGTTTATTCTAGGGGAAGACATATCAAAGAATTTTTAGAACAACATATTCCCAGAAACACAACATCCAATATGAATAGATGTGGGACCTATAGGGTTTGTAGATATATTAATGACGGACCTTGTATAAGTGTACAGGGATATAACAGGACTATCCCATGCCCAGGTAGAGTGAATTGCAATACACAAAGGGTGATTTATTTAGCCACGTGTACCAATTGTAGTGCATTCTACGTTGGCAGGACCATTTGAAGATTGAAAGACCGGATAGGTGAACATCTTAGGGCTATTAAGAATCATGATTCTCACAATGCTCTATCTTCACATAGTATAGTTTGTACCAACTTTAAGAGATTTTTATTTTTTGTCATTGATAGGGTGTTGTTTAATGAAAGAGGAGGTGATGAAAAATTAAAAGTAGAATTATTAGAATATAAATGGCAGGTTATGTTGAATGCTACAATGCTACCTGGATTAAATGATTTTATTTCCCTAAGACCTATTTTGAGACAAAGGGCATACATTATCTAGTTACTTTTATGGGTACACAGTAATAGCAAACATTACTCAGTATAATTTTTTATTCAATATTGCACTTGTGGGTTGGGGATGTATTTGTCTTGTATATGTTATTTTAAGATGAATGTGTTTTAAATTTGTAAATTGAATGATTGAACAATCAATGTGTGTATATAAATGGCTTGTTGATTAGCTCCCACTCACTCTGAAGAAGCCATGCTATGATGGTGAAAGTGCTTAGTGTGTGGAACAGTTATTAACAGTTATTAAAATGCTTCGGAAGTACTCTGTTGGTTGTGGTACATTTTTTGTGTAAGTAATAGGTAGCCTGTCTACCACAAGAGGAGTGGTTTCTGGCCCAGAAATTGTAGTTTATTGGCTGTTTGAGCACTTTTTCCATCTCCTTCAACTTTCTGGTTTAAAAGCTCGCATTTGCACTTGTTTTACACCTTTCCTATAACTAGTCTAGTCCAGATACAGATTTGCTGTATCTAAGACTGTTTGTAAACTTCTGAGGCCCCCCCCCTCAAGCCTCTCTGTGTTGGAGGGAAGCCTTCTAGCTTGTCAGTGGGAGTGGTAAGCTCTAGGGAGACTATCTATCAAAAGAGGAGTAGTTTCTGGCCAAGAATTTGTAGTTTATTGGCCGTTTGGGCAGTTTTTCCATCTCTTTCAACTTTCTGGTTTAAAAGCCCGTGTTGTGCTTGTTACCCACCTTTCCTCTAACTAAGTCCAGGTATAGATTTGCTGTATCCAGGACTGTTTGTAAGCTCCTGAGAGGTGCCAAAGTCTGCTCTACAATTTTTCCCTTAGATCTGCTAGTTCTCTCCTCTCCTGCACTTTTACTAGCGTATTAGTCTAGCACTTTACCATACCAGACTTCTTGTAGCAATTATTGTAGCACACAAAAGTGCTACCAGTACTAAACATTCTACAAGGAAATAGCTCCAGTACTTATTATTACTGTCCACCCCTCCAGGCATGTCTAAAGGTCAGTTCCCTGTGCTTTCTCCTGTTAACCTGGTGAAGTTGGGCATCTTGAGGCAATGTAGCAACTGCCTCATGTACACCGACAACCCTCTCCTCTTGCCTCCCAACACTCAGACTTGCGAGAAATGCACTTATATATCCAAATTGGAAGCCACGCACTCTCCAGCCAAGACTGGCATAACTGGTCAAGAGGAGAAGGTCAACACTTGCACTACACCACATGGAACACATAGCCCTCCAGAACACACACCAGCACTGCCTTCACATAAAAACACAAACCACACACCCACCTTTGCGGATTCTCAATAAAAATCTACCCAAACAGCAGAGACCTCCTAGGCAGAAACGCACTCGACCACCACAACACAATACTAATCATGAGACACATAACTCTCCTAAACAGTGTGCCATTCAACCAAAGACCCTAAGGCAAAACAGCACGCCCAGCACACTAGTCATAGGTGACTCAATAATGAGGCACACTGATGTCTCACTCACTAGGCTGAATAAGGAGAAATAACAGTCAGCTGCCTGTCAGGTGCCAGGATCCAGCATATAATGCACGCACTCAGGTCTCTCAACAACAGGTACAAATATGACTCTGTCATTGTACATGTGGGTGTGAATGACCTGAGACGTACCTCCCTGGACTACATGAAAAGAAACATGGAGGAGCTCTTGGATTATGTAGCCCAGGCGAGTACGACCCAAGCCCTAAGCAGCATCCTACCATCACCCGGAATTATACCACAGTACAAGCAGAAAGTGATTGATTTCAACAGTTGGCTAAGTTTCTGGTGTCATTCTAAGGGGATCCAGTGTCTGTCTGCCTGGGATGACATGATTGACAGACATGATGCTTTGCCAGAGATGGCCTACATCTGTCACCCCTGGGCTTCCGGATACTGGCCAAGGCTGTTACCACCCCTATAGTGTTTTTTTAAGGCAGTGTTCCAAAGACCAAAGTACCACCGTAACAGCTAGAAACAAATGCAATCTGAGGGTCATGCTGCTCAACGCTAGAAGTCTAAATCTCAAAATGCACTCACTCAAAGCACTCCTTAAAATGAAGAACATCAACATTTGTGCTCTAACAAAGACCTGGTTGAAAGCAGCAGAAAGCACCCCTGCACTACCAGGCTATAACTAAGCTCCAAAGGTGGTGGTGTTTCCATATTCATAAAGGATGCACACACCTCCAGACTGGTAGCCCAACATAATGCATCAGAGAAACTTCAGGTGCAGGTAATATTGGGTAAGACAGCGATTCAGGTTGTAGCCTGTTATAGGTCCCCAACCATGTCCCAAGACACTCACTCCATGTTCCTAATCACCCTGGAGAATATTAGGGTCCAACTTAACAAACATACTGGGCAACTTTAACTACCCCTCCATTAACTGGGAAAACTACTCATGTACCAATACACTCGCCCAATGTTTCCCGGAATTCATTAATTCCAGTGCCCTGGACCAGCTCGATTTTACCCCCACTAGAGGTAGCAACATCCTTGACCTGGTCATTACTAACATGAGCGACTGTTGCTCTACAACAGTAGTCAGCTCCTGCCTGATTAGATCCGACCACAAACTGCTCACCTTGGAAATCCACATCCCAACCACCCCCACCCCCACAAAGGTAACCACCATGAAAAACTTCTCCAAAGTTAACTTTGGGCTCCTAAGAACAGAGGTGGCTAACTTCACGCCACCCATGCAAATGGAAAATAGTTGCATGACTGCCGAATCATACGCCAATGCACTGTACGAACAGATACACAAATGCATGGATCTCGCTATACCCAATAGAACCAAGACGCTCTCCTCCAAAAAAAGGAAGCCAGTCTGGTGGTCCCCTGCCATAAACAAACTCTACAACAGAATGAGGAAACTGAAACGGAATAAGGTGAAGTCCCAAGACTGGAAAAACTCCCTTATCAGCTTCAACAAAAAGTTGAGATCCCTCATCAAATGCTCTAAAGCTAGCTATGAAAACAGAATTGCAGCAGATAGTAATGACAACCACAAGGTCTTCTATAGTTATGTAAAGAACCTCCACAGCAATACCCAGATTTGCTGTGAGCTACTGCTCAATAGTACCTCCTATACCGAGCCAACAATTATTGCCAATATACTCGCCGACAGATTCACTGCCACCCCCCCCCCCCCAAAGGACCAATCACAATACCAGTAGATTGCCAGGCACCCAGTATTACTACTGCACAGGTTAAAACAGCACTGCCCTAAGCTAAGAATACAGTTTCTATGAGACCTGACAATATCCCTGTCTATGTTCTAAATGAACTGCAGAGTGAACTGGCACCTCACCTGTGTACCCTTTTCAATCACAGCCACACCTCTGGGTTTGTCCCTACCAAATGGCGCACTGCTATAGTCATCCCTCTCCACAAAGGAGGAGCAGCTACAGACCCTAGGAACAATCGCCCCATTAGCCTGACAAGTCTGATATGCAAAGCTATGGAATGCATCATCATGGACCTAATAAACAAGGATATAGGGAATCTCCAAACTCTGGATCCCACATAGTTTGGTTTTGTGAAGAGTAGATCATGCCTGCTCAACTTGGTTGACTTTTTTGAGTCAGTCCCCACAGCTGTGGATGAAGGTAAGGTGGTTCATACAGCCTACCTTGATCTGGCCAAGGCCTTTGATACCATTCCCCACTCATGAATCATAGAAAAACTCACTAAGCTAGGCATCAACCCCAATATCACTAGGTGGGTTGCAAACTGGCTCACAGATAGAACCCACAGTGTGAAAGTTGCTGACTCCAAGTCAGACTGCCGACCAATCGCGAGTGGAGTCCCACAGGGATCAGTCCTGGGTCCTCTCCTGTTTATCTGCTTCTCAGAATTACAGTCCAACACAAAGGTACTCTGGCTGACAAAGTTTGCAGACGATTGCAAGCTGGTTGCCATTATTAACTCCGCAAGTGATGTTGACATCCTACAGAAAGGCCTCAGTGAGACCAACGACTGGTGTCAGAACCATGGCCTTAAGCTCAATGCCAAAAAATGTGTCGTCATCCCCTTTGGGAAAAACCCAGTTCCGATGAACTACCACATCGATGGTAGTCCACTGAACACAAAAGGCGTTATAAGAGATCTGGGAACACAGGTTGACAGCAACTTCTCTTTTGACCACCACACTGCCACTGTGGTCAGAAAGTCCTTCTATGTGGCACATCTCATTACTAAGGGTTTTGCATCCAGGAATAAAGAGGTCATTGTCTCCCTCTACTCTTCCGTCATTAGGCCAATCATCGAATACAATTCCCTATTTGGCATGTACCTCACTAGACACGTGCAACAACTGGTGAGGCCGCTAAAGTACCTCACAAAGAGGATCCTAGGCCTTAAACACTTGTCCTATATGGAGTTTCTCAAAAAACTCCAACTATTCTCTTTCTCATGTCGCCTACTTAGAGGTGACCTCTGCATTATTTATAAAACCATGTTTGACCCAGCTCTGTTAGAAATGCTACATCTAAAGAAATCCTAATCCATCCACACCACACGCTCCAGAGACCCCAACCTCATTACCACAATCCACAGAATGTGCTGGAGGGACAGGTTCATAACCCAGAGACTGCCCATTCTATGGAATAGACTTCCCATACATGACAAACAGAGCACCTCACTGGCCCTCTTCAAGAGAAATCTTGATGAATGGATGGGAAATAGAAAATTCACCGCAGGGATCATTCCAGTGGCTCTACTCGACAGAGGTACTGGAAACTAAGTTTGGATGGTATGATGCCAGGGTAATCCTATGGGCTAGGTTGTAAAGGCTCCAGGGCCATTAGCCTAGTACACACCTATGAACCGTGTAAGTCCTATATATTGCACTCCGGAGTTAGATTCTTACTGCATTTACTGGGTATGTTGATAAAGTGATTTCAAAATCAGTCCAAAGTTCCCAGCTCATTAGTGTATCTTAGTCAAATACCCTTTAATAAATGAATTGAGAA
Source organism: Protopterus annectens (assembly GCF_019279795.1). Classification (NCBI taxonomy): domain Eukaryota; kingdom Metazoa; phylum Chordata; order Ceratodontiformes; family Protopteridae; genus Protopterus; species Protopterus annectens. The sequence continues at coordinate 1,407,262,398 of NC_056741.1, forward strand.
GTAGTCCAGTCTGTATGGCCTGCACGTCTCCTAAAATTGAAGGAGTTGTATTCTTGTGGAGTGAGTGACTGAGTGGCATGATTTCAGTAATTGTTTAAGCGACATGGATTCAAACAGTCCAACATGATTACAACAGCAACAAAGCTCACGTTGACAAAGAAGGTGAAGCTGTTTATGTATATCACATTTGTGTTGGCTGTTTATTGGACAGATTTCCTATGTATTGGACAGATTTTACTTGGGCATCTTCAAGCTGACCTAAACTTGGTATACTGTACCTCACAGTCTCAGGTATTCCAACTCATTCCAGTATACCCACTGAGAAATAAGCAAAGGGGTGAAAAAAAAACAGTATACTGTCAGTCAACCAGTTTGAGACTAGTGGTTGTCATCTACACACTTTTTAATCTTTAGTAGATTTTCTTCTCATTTTGCATTAAGCCATTTAATAGAAAGTACTGTAGTGGTGAAGCCAACCAAGCTGCAGGTGTTGTTGAGTCTGAGTCAGAGTGTTTAATCTTCATTTGCAAACTATGTGGTTAAGCAAGTCACAAACAGTTCGTCCTTCCATTTGCATAAATTATGACACTAAGCACATCACAGCTTACTAAAGAACCTGACAGATATGTAAACAAATGCAGCAGGAGGAGATTTTTTTGTGTTCACCAAGCTGTGTAGATGAAAAAAAAAAGAAACCATTTTAAGTGGTAAAGCAGGAAACAACATGCAGATACAAAGAGAAGTACATAGTACATCACTGAGATGATTTATCACTGAGCTCACAAGTAATCAGTTATTACATACAGCAGACAACTTAACAGTAATACAAGTTGTAAGATCTCTGCCTTACAGCTGCAAGTTCCAGTCCCTGTCAGTGTAGAGTGTACATCTATACACTGTTCCCCCTTGTGCGACTGAAAACAATCCACAGACCAGACCACTTAACTGGCCCTGTTAAACAAGTCATAACTAAATTATATGATCCAGGAGACAGTAACTGAAGCTGGAGCACAATGGGTAATAATTAAAAAAAGCAAATATATAAATGTCAAGTAGGTTAGTGCAGGTTATTGCTGCACTAAGAATACAGCTATAAAGGCAAAACAGCAGAGATGAAGTGAGAGTTTATGGTAGTGAAGAGAGTGAAGTGTCCAAGAACCAGTCAAGGAGGGAAAAGCTAAAGCACAGTGAAAGGAAAGAAGTGTAGAACTGGAGGAGTGTAAAGTGAGTTGTTCGGAGTGATATGTCAGAGTGTAAATAAAAGTGAGCATGGAAGTGTAGGTAGATAGAAAGGTAGATAAGTACACTACAGTGTAACTGTATATTAGAAAGCTTTATTGTGAAGTGTGTAATGAACACGTGGTTCATAGGTTCATAGGTTCATAGGTTTATACTAGGCTATCTGCCCTAAGGCATTTATAAGCCTAGCCCAAATTATTGTGGCTTACGCCACCCCTTATATGAAAAAATACTGTGCCCATTAGTTTGTTGTGCCTCTGTCCAGCAGTGACCCAGAGATGATTCCCGGGGTAAACCTACGATCTCCCATCCACAGGTCTAGATTTCTCTTGAACAGAGTCAGCGAGGTGCTCTGCCTCACATGGACCGGGATTTTATTCCACAGCATAGGGAGTCTCTAAGTGATAAATCTATCCCTCCAGCACGTCCTATTTATATCCGTGCTAAGGTTTAAGTCACTTGCGCTAGTGGTTTTGGTGGATTTGGATTTTTGAGGTGGAGCATGTCCATTAATTCCGGGTTGGACATGGCCTTGTATGTCAGGCACATGTCACCTCTGAGCAGACGGTATGCGACTGAATAGAGCTGGAGTTTCTTCAATCTGGCAGCATATGACAGATTTTGGAGTCCCTTTATCCTTTTGGTGAGGAACTTTGGGGTCTCTCCAATTGCTGCAGATGTCGGGTGAGATACATCCCGAATGGGGCATTGTACTCGATCATTGGTCTGATAAGTGAAGAGTACAGGGAACAATGACCTCACTAGATCTGGATGTGAATCCCTTCATGATCAGGTGGGCAATGTAGAAGGTCTTTCTAACCACTTTAGCAATGTGAGTGTCAAAAGAAAGGCCACTGTCAACCTGGGTCCCCAGGTCCCTGATAACCTCTTCTGTGCTTAGTGGATTGCCACCTATATGGTAGCTTGGGGTTACCTTGTTTTTCCCGAAGGGTATGACTATACATTTTTGGCGTTTAACTTCAGGCCATGGCTCTGGCACCAGCTATCTGTTTCCGTGAGTCCCTTCTGAAGGATATCAGTGTCCGATGCACTTTCCACTATGGCCCAGTTTGCAGTCATCTGCAAACTTTGTCAGCCAAAGTCCTCCCATTTTGGCCTGTACTTCTGAGAAGTAGATGCCAAACAATAGGGGGCAAGGACCGAGCCCTGTGGGACACCACTTGTGACCGGCTTGGAGTCTGACACAGCGCCAGCAACTCTAACCCTGTGGGTTCTGTCCTTAAGCCAGTTTGCAACCCATCTTGTGACATATGGGTTTACATTTAAGCTGGTAAGTTTTTCTACAATACCCGAGTGGGGTATTGTGTTGAAAGCCTTTGCAAGGTCAAGGTAGGCTGTATGGACTGCCTTTCCCTCATCAATGGCCTTGGTGACTATTTCGAAGAAGTTGACCAAGTTCAAAAGGCATGATCTTCCCTTGACAAAGCCAAACTGGGTCGGGTCCAATGTCTGCAAGTCCCCTATATCTTTGTTTATGAGCTCCATTATGATCCTCTCCATAGCTTTGCAGACTAGACTTGTTAAGCTTATGGGGCGGTAATTACCAGGGTCCGTAGAGGCGCCACCTTTGTGGAGTGGGACCACAGTTGCCGTACGCCACTCCTTGGGCAAGTATCCTGTGGTAAGGCTGAGATTAAACAGCTGCCTTATGTGCGGGTTTAATTCCTCATTTAGCTCATGTAGCACACAGCCGGGGACACCATCCGGTCCCATTGATGCTGTGTTTTTAGCTTTAGAGAGAGCAGCTTTCACCTGCGCATTTGAGATGTCCGGGAGGCTACACTCGGCTGGGATAGTTATCTCTCCTTTATGTGGGGAGAGGGGGTGTGAAGTTTGCACTGAACCTGTCTGCCAGTATGTTGGCAATGTCTGTGGGTTCAGTGATTTTGTATCATTTTGGACTAATTCTGAGCATATCTGTGAGTTTCCACCCAGGTTCCTAACATAGCTGAAAAAGGCCTTATGATTGTCCTTTGAATCCATGGCAATTTTTCTCTCAAAATTGGCCTTAGTTGATTTTATGAGTGCTCGTATTTTTTACTAATAATGATCAGGGGTGACTTCCCTTTTATGGATTTTGTTCTATCATGTAATAGCTTTCTCCTCTTATTGTAAAGTTTGTTAATGGCTGGGGTCCACCAGACTGGACGCTTGCCCTTTGTGGAAAGAGTCTTGGTTTTATTTGGGATTGCCTGATCCATGCAGTCCTGGAGGTGTTCATAGAAGGCATTTGTAAGGGCTTCGCAGCTTGGGTTGTGGTTTCCTCTGACTCAGGGGCCTTGAAGGATACCACACCAGTCTTGAGTAGTGTGAAGTTTGCTTTAGAGAAGTTCTTCACTATGGTCTTTTGTTTGGGGTGGGGGGATGTGGATTTTCAGTGAGATTAGTTTATGATCAGATCTCACCAATGAGGGATATACTTCGTGTGGAGCATTTTGTCCCCATGTTTGTGACAATGAGATCTAGTATATTTTCTCCTCTCGTGGGAACAGTGACTAGCTGTTCCATGGCATTTGAATTTATGAACTCCAGGAACCGTTGGGCTAGAAAGTTAGGGCTTGAGTAATGTTCCCAGTCTATATTCGGGTAGTTGAAGTCACCCAATATGATGGTGTTTGGAGATGCATTTATACCCTCCAGTGTCTTCAGGAAGGCTGTGTGGGGTTCCTGAGTTTGAGAGGGTGGCCTGTAGCATGCTACAATTTGTAGAGCAGTTTTGCCTATTGTTAGTTGCACCTGGATGGTTTCCAAGCTTCATGCGTTGCCACCAACCTGGAGGTGTGAGTATCCTTTATGAATATGGATACACCCTCCTTTTGTGGAGTGGTCCGGGTTTTGGGGCCGGAACGCATGATATGAGGTAAAACCTAATAGTGCCGGGTGCTCTCAGGAGCCTTGAACCAGGTTTCAGTTACAGCACAGACATCGATGTTCTCCATACTGAGAAGGGCCTCGAGTGCGTGCATTTTGAGATTTAGACTTCTGGCATTGAGCAGCATTACCCTCAATTTCTTCCCATTTTTGTTTTCTAGGGTGGTAGGTTTAGAATTTGAGCCTTGCCTAAAAAGGCACTATGGGGTGGCAAGAGCCTTAGCCAATATTCGAATCCCAGGGTGACAGGTGCAAGCCGTCCCTTGAAGCAGCGTGGCTTGTCAAGCATGTCATCCCAGGCAGACAGACACTGGATCCCCTTTGAATGACACCAGACATTAAGCCAATTGTTAAAGCTGATCATCTTGTCTCTATATTGTGGCATCATTCTTGGTGAAGGAAGGATACTGCTCAGGGTTAGGGTCATACCTGCCTGGGCTACATAATCAGAGAGCTCCTCTATGTCTCTTTTCATGCAGTCCAGGGAGGTATCGTCTCAGGTCGCTCACACCAGCATGGACAATGACTGTGTCATATTTGTACTTGCTGTGGAGTGACCCGAGTGCTTGTGTTATGTGGCGGATTCTAGCGCCCGATAGGCAGCTTACTGTGACCCTCTCCTTGTTCAGCCTGGTGAGTGGGACGTCAGTGTGTCTGACTATGGAGTCACCTATGACAAGTATGTTTGGTGTTGTATTTGGCCTTAAGGGCTGTGACTGCTTTGCACACTGCTTTTGTGGTTTATGTGTTGCTTGTGGGGTGTCTTGAGGTAGCAGTTGTTTGGGTGTCTGCTTTGGAGGCCTCTGCTGTTTAGGTAAATTTTACACAGAGCCACCGAGTATGTCTTTGTGTGTTTATGTGTTTGATTCAGTGGAGTGGTAGCATTATGTGAGGCTGGTTTTGTGGTGTGTGTAGTTGCCTTCTCCTCCTGTCTGGTCTTGCCAGTCCTGAGTTGAGAGAGCTCAGCCTCCAGTTTGGCTAAATAGCTGCATCTCTCAAGTATTTGTGTTATGTGGGAGGAGGAGAGGGTTGTCTGTGTACATGAGGCAGTTATAACATTGCCTCAAGATTCCCAGATTCACCAGCTGGACTGGAGAGGAGATTGACAACTGACCTTTGGACATGCTAGAATAATATTGGGAAATCCTTAATTGAAAACAAGGGCCAGTGGGGAGTGAGGGTGTAGTGCTTTTAATTTTAGTGCTGACTTATATAATTGCTTTAGTGAGCAAGTGCCAGGTAACTTGAGTGCAATGTGATACAAGTAACTAAATGCAAAAACGACAAACAGTAACTTTCTTTCAAGTGAAACAAGGAAATAAGTACAGCAAGCAATGCAGATATCACTAGTGATCCACAGAAGCGCTGAGAAGTTGCGTATTAGGTGAATTAGCTTCCAGGAAATAACAAGCAAACAAACAACAAGTATATAAACAAAGCTAGATTCAGTAGGCCTGGATCTAGTCTATGCTAGAGCAAACAAGGTGAACCAATTTCAGTAAGATACAGTTCAAATATTCAGGCACTATAAACCTTTAACCAGAAAATTCCCAGCTCAGAAGGGCAGAGTCCAGCCTCTTCTCCCACAAGAGTGCAGTCCACGAACCTTCTTAATGTAAAATAACTGGCCTGAAGCCCAAGTGCCTAAACCAGAACTAATACACTTGGACACTGGGCTCTCAATCAGCAGTTCCCAACTTAGAAGGATGAAAGCTACCTGTCCTGCCACCACAGTGCTTGCCACAAACCTTCCTAATGTAAAACAACTGGTCTGAAGCCCAAGTGCTTAATCCAAAAGACTTGAATGATAGCTACACTTTAATCAAGTTACAACCAAGCAGTAATAAATACCATTGAATACTTTAGAGAATGTCTGGATTAGTGCTCAAGTTACACAAACAAAGCTAGATCCAGCAGGCCCGAATCCAGTCTATGCCACAGCAAACAAGGCGCACCAACTTCAGTAAGAAACAGTTCAGATATGCATGCACTATAAGCCTTTAACCAGAAATTCCCAGCTCAGGAGGGCAGAGTCCAGCCTCTCCTCCCACAAGAGTGCAGACCACGAACCCTCTTAATGTAAAATAACTGGCTTGAAAGCCCAAGTGCTTAAACCAGAATTAATACACTTTTAGAATAACAGACACTGAGCCCTCAATCAGCAGTTCTCAACCTAGAAGGATGTAAGCTACCTGTTCTGCCACAACAGTGCAGACCAGTTGCAAACTTACATCTTAAAGGCAGATGTATCAGTACATCTGCTGTATCTGGGTGTAGTTTATTCCATAGTTGAACAATGGAGAATAAATACATGGCATTTCTAATTTTTTTTTTTAATTCCTGGAGTGTTTGTGGTGTGGAGGATCTTGGTCTAGGTTTGCTGAAGAGCAATTTTTTTTTTCCTTTTAAGAAAGAGCAGTAGCTGGCATAGAATAAGCTGTGCAGCGGAGAGACAACTGATGAGATTGTACATTTACTTGTAAGACTTGTCCAGTTAGTTGATATTAGTGTAACAACACATTTATGGAGAGTAGCACATTAACTGTGGTGAAGAAAGATGGCTAACGGAATAACAGATGCTCAGATGTTAGTACAAGAAAAAAATAATTTTCTTGTATTGGGTAGAAGAGAACTGTACAGTGAAGGTCAGTGACCTGTCTGAGATTCATGGCAAAGTTTTGGATATAGGTATCATATTTTAAATCCGGTTATAATATTAAACAGGGTATTTCATGTACTAAATGACTTGTAATATCTTTAGGAGTTCAGACTTAGCGACAGTCTGAGTTTGGCAGAAATGGCCTGCATTTCTTTTTAGTTTATATTTAAGCTTGAATCTTGTTAAAATTATTGTTTGGTACTGAAGATACTTACAATGGATGAACTGAGAGATGGAAGAGTAATTACTGGCTGCATCATCAACTTTACACTGGCGATCTCATGAACAAGACTTGATATTCGTTTATATGGAAAATAATTAAACTAATAAAACTACTCAATGGACACCATAGGGGACTAGTTAGGAAGATGTAGTGATGTTATTCCATGTTACAGACTGAGTTTTGTCTGTCATGTGCCTATAAAAACTGACTGTCCAGATGGCTTATATTTCTAAGAGAAAGTATATTAAGCTGGCTTGATTAATGTTTTTCAGAATTTTTGAGAGATCAAGGATTGGTGTTGAGGTTTGTAAAAATCAGTTTATAAACAATAAGGCTGTATCTACCCTGTGCTTATTAGAATGGAAATAACGCTGAGCTGGGAAAAGTGATTGCAGTAAGACTTTCACATGTATTTTTCCCAAGCAGCTTTCCAGAGGAGATAACTGCAAACTAATTGCTAGTTTAAGGGCAAAAAAGTGACCCCTTTGGAAATGGAGAAGATTAGTGTGGTACCAGACCTAGGTGCTGTAACATCTTTAATGATTTAATTAAACATTATAGTTATAAGTAACATTAGGGAAGCCTGTACAGTTTTGAATTTAGGTCATACTCTGTCTAAGCAGACAGACATGTTTACCTTAAGTTCTGAGATGATGACAGACCAAGACTATGGCTGGTTTAATAGTGAAAGTTAACATTATTATTGAAGATTAAACTGTCATAGAGCGTGGATGTGTGCTGTTAAGAGGTAGATTTTAGTGTATGATGAAAGACTGTATCATTTGGGAAAGATAATAAAGGAAGAGTTTATATTTTTTCCTTTTTTTTCCATGAACCCTGTTCATTTGTTTAGCAATGGGTAATATGTATCTACTTTGCTTCCAGTGCAAATTTAGGAACAGAACCTAATGTTAGGGATGGGATGGCCATTGTGATTAGAGTTTGTGTGTGTGTGTGTGTGTGTGTGTGTGTGTGTGTGTGTGTGTGTGTGTGTGTGTGTGTGTGTGTGTGTGTATGTATGTGCTGTTGGTTTTAGCAGTAGAAGTCTTGCAGCGTCCGGCATAATCACAGTCTCAAGGCAGGCCTGAATTGTGCTTATTTTTAATCTAATGGTTTTGGCACACCACAGTGGAAGTAATCAACATTAGTTTATGAACACAGATTTTCTTTTGTCTGTTACTGCAGAACGTAAGAAGCTAAATCACATCATTTATTTGATACACAGTGAGCCACCACATAACCACATCCAAACCAATAATTCAAGACACCTAGAAAATTCTTAGTGCTATAGGATAACCAGAAGGAAACTGGCTAGGTTTAAAATGGCCCACAAGGGCAGCTAACCTAGCACCTACCTAAGAACCAAGAAAACAGTTGCAGTTTATTAAGGCAGTTATCTGGTAAGGCCTGATTTAAATATTTATAAAGATTAGTTTCTCATAACAAATGTTAATGACTCAGTTAATGATTTTTGATGCACAGACCATGAAGGTATTGGTGTGTTAATCAGATGAGCACGGATGTGCCAACATGGTTACTAAATTAAGGATGCAGTTATGGAAGCACCAAATGAAGGGTTTTGTATTTAACAAGGAGTTAGGGGCTAACATTGTTTGAGATAAAGTTCCTTATAAATCATTAACAAGGGTAAAAACAAATAAATTAAATAAATAAAATCAAGGAGGAAGAGGAGTAGACAGTAGTTGTTCTTTGAATAGAAGTTTTGGTCTTCAGGAGAGTGATTAATTGCTTTTTCTGGTAAAGAGACTTGTACCATAAATATAGAGATCATGTTTTAGACTCCTTGTAATACCTAACAGTTACAGAAGGATCCAGTAGTGATGAGAGATATGCTTGATCCCAGGCTAGATAGTAATACTGCTTTACTATAATGTGATTCGGTGTTAGCATTGTGGATATAAACATGGAGCAAATTCCAAATAGTACCTTATCTTTAGCCAGAGTACTGTCTGCATGCAAAAATAAATATGGGTCCAGACAGAAACCAAGGTAGTTCAAATGGTTTAAAGAGAGAAAATAATAGTTCATAAGTATCTAAGAATGTTGCAAATCACACATACATTTTGGTCAGACTACTGGAAAGAAACATAGGAACATTACTAGGCAAGCAATCACATGGACGATAAGATGTCTAGCCATGTACACCATTAAGAAGACAAGTTTTTCAGTTCCAAGGGATTTGCAGATGGTTCTAGGAGATGTACGTGTCAACAAACCTAGCTGTTTGCATAAAAACTAATGAGATAGTGGAGAAGGGAGATATCAAAAGCATTAGCGGCTGTGGTAAACAGCAGTTGGTCTAGTACTGGCACGTAAAAAACACCAAAGGTCACTTGTTCTTAGGGTGGAAAGGAAACATTTACCCTAAGAGAAAGTATAGTTATGTAAAATGTTACCATAACTGTAGATGTCCTTCTGTTCACTGTTGCAGTATTCTTTACCTAAGGGATCTCTTGGCAATGATAGCCTAACATCCAGATAGTATATCATAGAAGTTACTAAGCTAATGGCCCTAGAGCCCTTACAAGCTTAGCCAAGTTCTGTCCTTGTTTCCACAATTAGCACCTAATGCCCGTGTCCAAGATGTCCAAGAGGGATATAGGTGGAAACCCTGGGGTGAATTTACCTTTACCCATCCAGTCTTCCTGATTGCATTTGAAGAGGGCCAATGAGATGCTGTGTTTGACATGAAGTGGGAGTCTGTTCCAAAGGTGTGGTAACCTCTGGGAGACAAATCTGCCCCTCCAGCAGGTTCTGTTAATGTCACATTCCAGGTTAAGGTTTTTAGAGCAAATAGCCTGTGTACCATTCGACTTGCGGATATGCAACATTTCCAATAAAGCAGGGTCAAAGATTGCCTTACATGCAAGGCATAGATCACCTTTGAGTAGTCTGTATGAAAACGAATAAAGTGACAGTGCTTTCAGGCATAGGACAGATGCTGAAGATCTTGAATTTTCTTTGTAAGGAACCTTTGTGGTTTCTCCAATTGCTGCAGGTGCCTGAAAAGGTGCATACCAAAAGGGGCATTATACTCAATTATTGGCTTGATGAGGGAAGGGTACAGGGAGGTTATAACTTCTTTTTTTCTGGAGGCAGTGCCCCTACTTATGAGATGAATGATATAGAATGCCCTTCTTACAACTGTGGAGACATGGGGATTAAAGGTAAGATTGCTGTCAACCTGTGTGCCCAGGTCTTTCACCATTGAGTGCATTCTGAGGGTGTTGCTACTGATGGGGTAGTTAGCAGGAACATCGCTCTTACCGAAAGGGATGATAATACATTTTTTTGCATGAGTTTAAGGCCATGATTTTGGCATCAATCATTTCTTTTTGTAAGACCCTTTTTTAAGATGTTGACATCATTTGGAGATTGGTATGACCGCTCCCAGTTTGCAGTCATCAGCAAACTTTGTCAGCCACAGAATTTTAGTCTTTAGTTCTTATAGGCATTGTATGTCACATGTATGCTCCCCATGCAAGACAGAGGGCACAAGGGTGACATATAGACACACACACACACACTCAGAACTGAAAAAGCCCCAGGAGGAACAGAATACCCCTAGGAACAAGGAACATGTGCATCCAAGAAGAGAAAAAGGAAGAATATGATGAGCCCTATGGCTAGGAGGGCAAGAGCAAGAACGGACAGCGTAGGAGGGAGGGAGTGAATACTGCAACAGTGAAGAGAGAGACATCTACTGTTATAGTAACATTTTGAACAACTGCACTGTCTCCTTCCATGTCATTGTTGCAGTATCCTCGACCTAAGGGGAGATTACAAGGGCTGAAGAGGAAACCTGGGAGGAGGAAGGCACAGAAGAGCCCTTTACAAACACATGCAGCACAGCCCTGGCAAAGCCTGCCCTGACCTAGGAAATAACATCCAACTTGTAATGCTTAGTGAAAGTATGAACAGAGGACCAAGAAAAAGTCTCAGGGATGGAATTGTTATCAAGACTCTTGAAAAAAATCACCAGAGCAGGCAACTACTCACACAGAATGTGCCTTTACTGGGAAGGAAAGACATTTTCCATGAAAAGAGTAACTAAAAGAAATGGCATTAGAAATCAAGGAGGAGATGGTTTGCTTAGAAACAGCCAAAGCCAACATCCGAGGATGAAAGGGAACAAAAAACTGTTCAGATCTGTGAATAACTTTAGTTTTATCCAAGTAATATCTGAGCTGTCTATGCAAATCGAATGTGTGAAGAACCTTCTCACTAGCTAACTGCTTAGAAGGAAAAAGGAAGATGAATAAACTGATTAAAGGAAAACAACGGGATATAAAATCAAATATCTCTACCTGATGTCTCCCTAAAATCCTGTTATGTGATACAGCCTCAAAAAAACATAACCACAGCTTTAAAAAAACCCACTATTCTTTTACTGCTTAGGCTTCATACTTTTCCATACTGTTTGACTTTCAGTTTTAAAACCAAGATGAAAACTGTCTAGTCGTCTCTTAAATAATGATGTCACATCTGCCATAGCTCTTGCTGAAGATCCTGGGAGGTTTCCTCCCCCAAAGTGACGCAAGCACTGCCTTATTTGCATGCTGTACAGAATCCCTGTGATCCTCCCACATTGTGATGTCAACACTGCCTTTCCCAGCCCACTGTTAACCTAATAATTGGACTAGGTGCTGTGTGGAACTCCTTTTCTGTGTTAGCAAATCTGGTCGACTCTATTCATGTGAAGCACTTCTTCTTCACCAGCGTTTTGCTACTTCATAAGTAAGGTAAGCCTTATTACTTCTTAATAGTGTATCCTAAATGTAATTTGTCCCTGTTTCTATGCCTCATAGCCCTGATATTGTGTCTTCCCAAGTTTTTAATTGCACATTAGTGGAGTTAATCTTTTTCTGTTTGTAAGGGTGCCACGTGCTTCCCTTTCGCAGCTGCATTTTTAGCTTAGCCTACTTATTTTCGTTTTGATCCAGGGTTTATATTTCCCCTGTTATGTTTAATGCTGGCGTCTTTTGTATTCTTGAGTCGGCCTGTGTTTCTGTGCTTGCTGCCTTCGGGTTTCCTTCTGAAGTAAGTGTATTGCTGCTTGTAGTAATTGTATTACTGTCTAGTGTTTTTAGTTGCTTGCTGGTGTTTTTTAAAAACTATGCTGTATTTGTAGCTATATTTGGTTTTCTTTAGTTGATGCCTTGTGCTTCGCGATTGTGGTTGCTGGTGTGTTTTTTTTTTAAACCTTGCTGTATTTGTAGCTGTATTTGGTTTTCTTTAGCTTGTTGATGCCTCGTGCTTCGCGATTGCATGCTGCAGATGTTTTGTAATGTTTTCGGCTGTTTGTTTCTGTTGTTGAGCTTCGCGTTTCGGTCTTGTCATGTTTTTTATTTTTCTTTTTAATATTAGTAATCCGTTTTATTGGTTATGCTGCTGGGCTTGCTCCGTTTTATTTGTTATGCTACTGTGCTTGCTCCATTTTAGTGTGTGTGCCATCAAACCTGCTACCTGCTTGAAACTTTGCCACAGCTGAATAATACCTTTTTTTTTTCCGTTAGCTGGGTAATGAAATTATTTTAATGTGGACGCTGGAGCCATTAGGCATAAAACTTATTTACTGAGTAATTCTGCAGCCTGTAAACATACTTATGAATAGTCAGCAAGAGAGTTGTAGTAGTCCAGGGGTGGTTTCTGCAGCTATACTTGTTTCATGCAACTAGGCTAAGTGCATTTCTGGGTTCCCATGTAAGATTATTATAGCAGGTAAATATATAGTGATGTAGGCAATATAGAGGTTCAACATTTTGTCCATCAGTATGTGTCCATAGTTTAGAAGTAGCCTCAGACACTTCACAATGCTCAGTTACACATAGAGCGCAGGTTCTTGTAAGGTTAATGTCACGGTTGCTATCATATTCTTTGAGCCTGCGTGTTGTTTTGTTTTCAAATTAATGAAAAACGTAAGGAAAATAAGAGAGAAATAGAAGATAGATGTGAAAGAAAATGAGGAATTTTGCTGCTTGTACAAGTACAGCAGCTTAGTCATTGTAAAGCTGCTAAGCAGCATGCCTTGAGTGAGAGTTGCTGCCAATTCCTATTGAAATAATGGAATCAGCATGGCATATATTTTTTTGACTTTGTTATAAAGTTTGGTAGACAAAATACTATTTCTTTAGTCTGCAAAGTGATATTCTGCCTGTTAATATAACATTTTGTGAGTGAGTATAGCACACAAGCCACTGAGAAGCAAAGTCTGATAAAATCTCTAAGGCTGGTAAGCTTTTCTGATCTCAGTTTTCTGGTAGTAAAGTACATGCCTTGCAACCATTTTGTTTTTGTGGCCAGGGATAGCACTATCATGGTAGGGGCTTTGACTGAGAAGAAATAAAATAGGAGGAGGAACTTGCTAAAAAATACAGTTAACATATGTAGTGCCTTCAGCTGGAGGCCTTCTAATGTCCATAGGATACAGCAAGGGGCAAGTGTGTGTGTGTGTGTGTGTGTGTGTGTGTGTGTGTGTGTGTGTGTGTGTGTGTGTGTGTGTGTGTATGTGTGTGTATGTGACCTAAAAGCAAGGGGGCAAGTGTGTGTGTGACCGCAAGCAAGGGGGTAATTGTGTGTGTGTGTGACATGCAAGCAAGGGGCAATTGTGTGTGTGTGAGACTGAAAGCAAGGGGCAAGTGTGTGTGTGAGACTGAAAGCAAGGGGCAAGTGTGTGTGTGAGACTGCAAGCAAGGGGCAAGTGTGTGTGTGAGACTGCAAGCAAAGGGGCAAGTGTGTGTGTGAGACTGCAAGCAAAGGGGCAAGTGTGTGTGTGAGACTGCAAGCAAGGGGGCAAGTGTGTGTGTGAGACTGCAAGCAAGGGGGCAAGTGTGTGTGTGAGACTGCAAACGAGGGGGCAAGTGTGTGTGTGAGACTGCAAGCAAGGGCCAAGTGTGTGTGTGTATGTGACTGCAAGCAACGGCCAAGTGTGTGTGTGTGTGTGTGTGTGTGTGTGTGTGTGTGTGTGTGTGTGTGTGTGTGTGTGTGTGACTACAAGCAAGGGGGAAATTTTGCCTCTTTCAAGATTTCTTGTGCTGTGAAGTTCATAGATACAACTGATTGAGTACATTTTACAGGGAGCTGAGAGATGCAGGGCTGCAAAAATTATTAGTGCTGCTTATGTCTGCTTGCTTTGCTAATATCACAACAGGTTGTTTGCTTTTGATGCAGAAGCCTGTGGTTTCTACTCACATAGATGCATTTGTGAAACTGTACTGCTGGGGTGGATGATGCACTCCTTTCTGGTGAAGAAGATCGTCATCCATTCCTTTCTGCAGTATTACCAGCTTATTATTCTTGTGTAAGATGAGTAAATTATTCAAAAAGGGCAACTATGACATTATTTGTTGATGACATGACTTATCTAATTTTTGGCTAGCAGCAACCGCTTCATTAGTTACAGATCGCTTTAATGTGGAATTATTTACAGGACGTTTACTGCTTCAGAAATTGTGCGTATGTACTGATACTGGTGGACTGTAGAAGTCTGACTACACTTGTGATGGAAATATTCAGAATTGGGCAGTATTGTCATTATTGGCGCATGCATTTTGTTGCACTGTTTTCAGGAAAAATGTCTGAAACAGTAAATATAAAACACCCACTAAAACTGGACTGCATTGTACAAGGAATATAATTATATACAATCAGGAAGGTGTATTCAACAACATGTGCATTTCTCGTGTGCAAAGGGTCTGAGAATTTTAAAATATCACTAACCGAAAGTGAAACTTAGACTGCCACTGGCTACATGTGTTATCTTTGAATGTCTGTTTCAGTGCTGTTGCAATGTCCAGACTCTGACTGCAAGCAAGGTCGAAGTGTGTGTGTGTGTGTGTGTGTCCGCAAGGGGGCAAGTGTGTGTGTGTGTGTGTGACTGCAAGCAAGGGGGCAATAGTGTGCGTGTGTGTGTGACTGCAAGCAAGGAGGCAATAGTGTGCGTGTGTGTGTGTGACTGCAAGCAAGGGGGTAAGAGTGTGTGACTGCAAGCAAGGGGGCAAGAGTGCGTGTGTGACTGCAAGCAAGGGGGCAAGAGTGCGTGTGTCTGACTGCAAGCAAGGGGGCAAGAGTGTGTGTGTGTGTGTGACTGCAAGCAAGGGGGCAAGAGTGTGTGTGACTGCAAGCAAGGCTTCTTATTTTTGGATTGTTAGTCTCAGTTTTTGTGGTTTTCAGTCAAACTCTTTCGGAATAAAGTCACTAAATGAGACACTGAGTTAAAGCCTTCATAACCTTCAGAAAAATGCATGCTAAAGCAAGACCGGTTATTCGATCAGCTCTCTCAGTTTATACAAGATCAATTTTTTGTACTGTTTTGATGTCCCCCCACATATATTTTGCCTTGTCCAGATTTCCTGCATTAACAGGTTGCTAGTTACATGCAAATAAATTGCTTTTTTAGAATTAGGCATATCCCAACCTCTCAACTGTCCCTGAATTTGGCTCTAAATGTTGCTCTTCCCCTAATAATCCCTCCCCAGAAATTGCTATTTTGGAAGAAAACATGGAGGGTTTACCATTAACTGTAATAATCCAGTTAGGGATAACTTTCATTTCATAAATGCATGTTTTTTTATTTTGTCAGATGCTCAAGTTAGCAGTACTAATATTAAAAGTAGCCCCTTCTTTGACAGGTTACCAGCTGTATTGTGTGGCTATTATCTTTTTGAATCAAAATTTTTTTTTTTTTTGGGTCAGTTGCTCCCAAATCATTAGAGACTGAAGAATGAAATCAATGACAGACATTTAAGTTTCAGATTTCATACCCTTTTGAAAATTCATACTAATGCAAGACCTACTATTTCATAATCTTTCGTAATTTGATAGGAGCAATAATCCTACTTCTATTTATTTATTTATATTTGTTGACCGGGAGTGTCCGACTGGACGTAGGTCTATTTTCAGCGTAGGCCCGGGGAGAAAAGCTCCACAGTAAAATAGACAGTAGTTACATTGGATTATAGTGATTAACAATTTAACATAGCACTTACTTACAACATATTTACAGATGAAGAACATAGTACATCAGTAGACAAATAGAATCTTTATCTGTGAAGTACATAACAGACATTAACAAATGTTACAATGAGAAGTTCCTGCTGTATAATAAGTACTAGGCTTATGAGCATCTGAGCTTGCTATAATCAAGGTAGTTAGTGGAGTGGAAAGAAAGGTAGTGGTTGGATGGGGTGGATGATATTAGACTAGGAGTTGCAAGGGCATAACCAGCATGTTTTTAGTTGCGCTTTTAGTAAAGTTTTGAAGTGGGTGCATGATGGTACAGAGGTAATTGTGGGTGGGAGTGAGTTCCATAATTTGGCTATGGCGCAAGAGAATAGTGTTTCACCAGCAGAGTTATTGGCTTTAGTGATCTGCAAGTGATTTTTGTTGCTGGATCTTAGTGGTCTGGTGGTGCGATAGGGTTGGATTAGATTCTGGAGGGATGGGACATTTAGTGGATGGTTTACTAGTTTGTGGGCGAGTGAGAGTTGATACCACTGAAGCAGGTGAGGGAGTTCAAGCCAGCCCAGTTCAGCAACTGAGAGACAGTGGTGACTACGGTTGGATGCCCCTGTGGCGAATTTGGCGATTTTTGTTGTAGCAGGTCTCTAGCTTGTTTAGATCACATTGCCTTAGGTTGGTATATATTGGAGAGGCATAAAGTAGGGTGGAGATAAGGTGGGAATTTGCTATTGAAATCTTTGCTGCTTTGGTGAGAAATTGCTTATTTCTGTATAACGCTCCTAGTTTTTTGTAGACTTTTTTTATGGTCATGGATATGTGAATGTCAAATATTAGTTTATTGTCTGTTTCCACTCGTAGCAATTTGGTGTGTTCAGTTGGGTTTATAGTGGTGTTGTCTTTTGCTGTGATGTTAAAGTGAGAGTTGTTTTGAGTATGTTTGGTGGGTTGGAAGATGAGTAGTTTAGTTTTGTTTGGGTTGAGTATTAATTGGGCATCAGATAACCATGTTTCAACAGAGGAAAAGGCTTCCTGTGTGACTTTTTGCAGTTTCGGTAGGGACTGGGCTAAGCAGATGATGGTTGAGTCATCTGCATATTGTATGAGTGTGCTATGTTTGGTGGCAGAGGTTAGATTATTGGTGTAAACAGAGAAGAGTAGGGGTCCAAGAATGGATCCTTGGGGAACCCCTATGGAGACAGGTAGTTGGGGAGATGTCATTCTGCCATACAACGGATTGTTGGCAGTCAGACAGGTAAATCTGAAACCAGTTGGTGACTGATTGTGAGAAGGATAGGTTATTGAGGACAGAGATAAGTTGTTTGTGTGGGACCATGTCAATTGCTTTAGATAGGTCTAGGAAAGTAGCAGAGGAGAGATAGCCATTGTTTTTATGCTGAAGGATAGTGTTAGTAAAGGAGAGTAAGGCAGTGGTGGTGCTATGGTTTGGTCGGAAACCATGCTGAGTACTGGAAAGGAGGTTGTTAGTAAGGAGGTAGTCTGAGACCTGAGAGTGTATGCGTCTCTCTAGTATTTTGGAGAGTGGAGAGAGAATAGCTATGGGGCGGTAATTGGTTGGGGTGAATGTCTCCACTTAGGGCTAATTTTGATATGCATGAGATTATTAGTTTTCTCAGTTTTTGAATGTGTTTGTTTATAAGGGAAACTTTATGATTGTGCTCTGTGGGTACTAGGTATGATGGGAGGGTTACTATGTTAAGTTGTAAGGCTGCTTTATGTTTGAGTAATATAGTTGGTAGAATATGTGGGGGGTGCATAGGGATGGTTCTTGAGCTGGTGGGAGGGGAGTTGAGTGTGGGTGAGACATGAGTGGTGGTGTGAGTAGTAGTACAGTGGTAGTGGTTGAGTGGGGGAATGATGGAGCTTTAGTAGGATGCAAGATATGCAAGGAGAGTGCATGCAGTGAGCATAGGTAAGGTATGCTTGCACATGTTAGTTGAGGAGGTGTGATAGTAGTGGGAAGATGGAGGAGGTAGTGTTGGGTTAGTGCTGTGGTTGGCTATTGGAAAGATGGGAGGGGCTTTGAGTCCAATAAAGGTGGGACCACCTGGGGGGGGGATAGGGGGAAGGGTGGGGAGCAAAGCGGGTAGAGACCCTGTTAGTTGCTCGTATGAGGGGGCTGGAAAAAAATCACAAAGCAAAGGCAAGTATGTGTTAAGAAACAATCACAATTGACCAAGGACTGCTCTGAAACTAAGTCATTTCTTAATTTCTCAGGTGGAAAAACAGGATAACCTTGTATCAGTAGGCTACTGTGGTCATAGTTTAAATTTACAAACACACAGTATTGATGAGTTATGGTGGATACTATTTGCTAACAGAAGGGAATAAGAGAAAAGTGGAATGTGTTGTGTGTGTGTGTGTGTGTGTGTGTGTGTGTGTGTGTGTGTGTGTGTGTGTGTGTGTGTGTGTGTGTGTGTGTGTGTGTGTGTGTGGTGGGGGGGCTGCTTACAAGCCAAAGCAGAGTGCTCTCCAGGGGAAAATGAATATTGGCTCAAACAGATAGACATATACTCAAAGTTAACTGTAGCTGTTTGCAGACAGTTCAGACCCGGACTGCGCTTTTCCGTTTGTGCCTTTGTCCCACTTCTATGTATGGCTTTGTCCTAATTTCTTGCGCTGAGGTTCATAGGTATTTCAGGATCAATTTATATTTGCTTTTGAACCAGATTTCTCTGCTTGGTTAGTACACTGCTATAAAATGTAAAAATAAAATCTAAATCAGTGTAGAAGTAAAGCAGTGTGTGTGTCTGTGTGCGTGTGTCTGCGTGTGTGTATGCACTACCATAATTTTTTTTTTAAATATTGACTCAAAAAAGCATGTGGGTGCTGTCATGCAAGTCTAAAATATTTCAAGATGTTCATCGTGTTTCACTGTTGCAGTCATGACTGTAGGGTTCTCCCTTGCCGGCAGGCAGTCCTCGGTCGGCCAGAATTCCAAAGTCTGGGTCCAGCGTCGGCTGCTCAACCATGCTCCCTGACGTCAGAGCGCCAGGAGTACAAAGCTGGCAGCCGACGCCATGTTCTCCAGTCTTTCTTGCCGTGCGGTGATAGCAGTTCGCAAGTGCCGGTCGGCTGACTCCTGACAATTTTTTCTAAGCGTACTTCAGTCCGAAGACTTTCTTCTCCTGCCCAAAGCTAAGTAACCCGTTGGGGAAACTTTTTTCTTGCTCCAGTCCGATGTCAGAAAAAGTTAATAATTGTATTTCATGTGGGAAGCAAATACCTCATAAGGATTTTCATTCTTACTGTATTCCTTGCTTAGGCCCTGACCACGACGTAGCTAGTTGTCGGTTTTGTGCTAGATTTAATCAACTTACGATTAAACGAAGGTACGATTTTGCATTTCATTACTTCGGTAGGCGTTTTAATTACAAAATGTCGTCTGACACGCTTCTGGCTACCGGAGTTCACAAATGATGCAAGGATAAAGACAGGCCTCCGAGGTCCAAATCAGACGATATTGTACAAGCAGAGCCAGGTTCAGGTTCGGCTGTCGTCAGTGAGGCGCTTTTGCAGCCCCTGTCGTCGGCCATTTCGGAACCGATGGCCGAAACGGACTCCCACGAGGAGCCAACTAGGCCTTTGAATATTTCAGTTGCAGGACCTTCGGACAATGCTCCTTCGGATGGGTCCGGAGCCGCTGTGCAGGTACCGGCTTCCGAAGGGGTTTTCAGGCCTACTCAGCTTCTGATAAAGGCAAAGCCAAAGACAAAGGCAAAGACTCCTTCCAAATCAAAGACTACAGCCCAGGCCTCTTCTGATCCGGGACCCAAGTCTCAGAAACAGTTACTTAAGATGGCGGAGAACTTACTTACTATGATTAGGGGTTCGCATCCCCCTCCAGATAAAAGGCCAAGGCAGGAATTGTATTATGACTCCTCTGATCAGGCTTCTGTTTCTTCAGTTTCTTCTGCTGACCAGGATTATTCTTTCCCTCCTTATGAGGATTCTGATGCTGAGGAATCCATTCCTTCAGCTTCTCCCCCTGAGGATTTTTCTTTTGGGGAAACTTTACATGAAATGAGGGAACATTTTCACTGGGAAGGACAGGAGTATTCGGAATCTAAGAAAAGACTTAGGGATTTTCTTCTTCTTCTTCCCCAACATAGACCCCTGGCTATTCCTCCTATTTTGGATATTGTGGATGATGCTTTTTCGGAGGCTAACTTAACTCCTGACTCTTTTCCTCCAGCTCCTGTTAAGCCTGACAGATATTATAGGGTTCCTGATTCCCACCAGTTTTTACACAAGAATCCTACTGCTGATCCTGAAACCATTTCTCAGGGCCCTAAGGGGGTTAAGGCCACTACTGCCAAAAACCCCATTCCCACTGAGAAGGATTCCAGATCTTTAGAAAGATGGGGCAAAAAAGTGTACACTTCTGCAACTTTATCTATTAGGGCTTTAAACTGTCAATTTCATATGCTGAAATACCAGCAATTTCTTCTGTCGGTTTTAAAACAAAAGCTAACTTCCATTTCCGCTTGTGCAGATGATAAGGAATTACATGACTTAATGCATGCCACTGAACAAGTAGGGAAGCATGGTTTACACTGTGGTTTTGATGCCTTGGAGGCTTCTTGTAGGGCTGCTGCCTCTGGCACAGTCATTAGAAGGCATGCTTGGTTAAAGGAACAAAACTTGCCAGATCAAGTAAAAGCTAAGTTATTGGATGCTCTTGTTCAGCATAATGTTTTGTTTGGATCTAAGGCTGAAGAGGTGATAAAGAAGATGGAGGACAAGGCAAAATCCATGCAAACAGTCAAGAATTTCTTACAAGTACAGCCACCCAGATTTAGTAGAAATTGGCCTACTAAAAATTGGTCCTTTCCCAATTCAGACAGGCCTCAGAGGGGTAGATACAGACGCTCCCGAGGAAGGCCCCAAACGCAAGCCTCTTATAGACCAAGACAGTGGACTGCTTCCACCCCTAGGGGAGGAGAGGACAGGTCGCAAGCTCATAGAAAACAGGCTCAATGACT
The DNA here is from genome assembly GCF_019279795.1 of Protopterus annectens. Taxonomy (NCBI): domain Eukaryota; kingdom Metazoa; phylum Chordata; order Ceratodontiformes; family Protopteridae; genus Protopterus; species Protopterus annectens. The sequence goes on from NC_056741.1 coordinate 1,407,283,396, forward strand.
CCCTCTGTTGGGCTGCAGGAACTTCTTGCCCTGGAAGCCCCTCTCGGGGGGGAAAACTTTCTCTTTTTTACCTAAATTGGACTCATATAACCCAAGACAAGTGGGTTCTGGATGTGGTTTCAAGAGGTTACAAATTCCATTTTCATACCCTACCAAGACCAAGCGGATGGCCGGATCTACCAAAACATCAATGGTTAGAGGCCTTAAACCAGGTGGAAGCCCTCTTGGCTATGAAAGCCGTAGAACTGGTTCCACTTTCAGAAATGGGACAAGGTTTTTACTCAAGGCTCTTTCTAGTCCCCAGAAAGCAAAATGCATGGAGACCCATTCTGGATCTGTCAGTCTTGAACACTTTTCTCGAGATACCAAAATTCAAGATGCTTACTCTACAGCAGCTACTTCCAATGCTGACCAAAAATGCATGGATGGTAACTTTGGATTTAAAGGAGGCTTATTTACACATTCCCATCAGGTAGGAGTGCAGAAAAAAACTCAGGTTCAAGGCCAGATTGAGGCACTATCAATTCTCTGCACTGCCCTTTGGATTGTCTACTGCGCCCAGGGTCTTCACCAAATGCCTGGCTCCAGTAGTAGCTTATTGCAGACTCAAGGGAATTCAAATTTACCCTTATCTGGACGACTGTCTTATTCAGACAGACAGCAAGGATGTCTTACTCCAGCATCTAGAATTTGTTCAGAAACTTCTCAAGTTCCTGGGATTCACTGTAAACATAAAAACGTCAAATTTGACACCCTCACAACAGATAACTTTTCTGGGTGCTTTTCTAAACACAACAACCCAGATGGCATTTCTGACATACGAAAAACAATTACAGCTGGCTTCAACTTTCAAAACCTTGGCATCATTAACTCTGCTATCTGCAAGGAAATTCCTGCAGGCTTTGGGTTACATGGCCTCCTGCATCCTTCTCGTACCATATGCAAGACTACATATGAGGAAAATACAGTGGTACCTAAAAAGTGTATGGCCTCAGCATTGCCACAGTTTAGACATTCAGATCACCGTCCTGCCTTGTCTTCAAAAGGAATTCCTTTGGTGGTCCAAGGCATGTACTCAAAACAAAGGGAAAGCCTTCAGTCTGCCTCCAGCCAGTCAGATACTAACCACGGATGCCTCAGATTATGCATGGGGAGCCCATTTGCAGGGCAACTGTCTGCAGGGCCTTTGGACAAAGGATCAGAAGCACCTGCATATCAATTTAAAGGAAATGTTAGCCATTCAGAACGCTCTATTGGCCTTCAGGAATCTTCTACAACCAGGACAACTACTGATACGGACAGACAACACCACAGTTATGTGGTACATAAACAAGCAAGGGGATCACATTCCTATCCCCTTTGCAGACTAGCCATGAATCTATGGAACACAGCTCTAGCTTACAAACTGGACCTTCAAGCTCAGTTTCTACCAGGAAAGCAAAACATCCTGGCAGACAGTCTGAGCAGAAACCTGTCAGACCCACACGAATGGATGCTGGACACCGAAATATTCAAGATGATTACAGCAGTCTGGGGATGTCCTCACATAGACCTCTTTGCATCCCACCTCAATCATCAACTACAGATTTTTTGCACAAGGACATTCCACGAACTAGCTTGGAAAGTGGATGCACTATCATTCAGTTGGAGAAACCTCTCAGGGTATGCCTTCCCGTCTCTACCTCTTCTTCCACGGGTGTTATTAAAGATCAAACAGGACAAACCCAAGATGATAATTTTACTGGCCCCAAATTGGCCTCGACAGTTTTGGTACCCAACACTGAAAAACCTTTCTCTGGAGCCCCCTTGGGTTTTACCTCAGTCTCCGAACCTTCTGTCCCAACACCAGGGTCAAGTTCTGCACTCCCATGTCAAAACTCTCAGCCTGGCTGCCTGGTTAATCCAGGGTCTATGATTCATTCTCTCTTACCCAAGCAGGTTATGGATGTCATTTTAGAAGCCAGACGTCCTAGCACTAGAAAATCTTATGCTGGAAAATGGAAAAGATTTTGCACCTGGATGCAGGCTCAGGATTCGGATCCTCTTATTCCTAACATTCCTCTGATTTTACTTTACCTGTCAGACCTTTTACATAAGGGTCTCTCTTTTTCTTCCATAAAGATACATGCCTCTGCTATTTCTGCTCATTATAATACAGATCCTCCAATCTTTTCCCACCAGCTCATGAGACAGTTTCTCAGAGGAGCTAAGAACTTAAGGCCACCTAGATCTCCACCCATTCCTGCCTGGGATCTCAACTAGGTTTTGGAAAAACTCACCTTACCTCCCTTTTAGCCTGCTGCCACATCTGACATCAAGTTTTTATCTTGGAAGATAGCCATCCTGTTAGCTCTGACCTCTGCCAAGAGAGTTTCGCAGTTGCAAGCTCTCATGGCTGTGGAACCTTATATTATTTTTCACCAAGACAGGGTGTCTTTAAGGACTAATCCTACTTTCATGCCTAAGGTGGTTTCCAAAGTGGCTTTAAATCAAACTATTCACCTGCCAACTTTTTTCCCCAGTCCTCAAAATAGGGGGGAAAGGATCTTGCATTCCTTGGATTTACACAGAAAACTACGTTTTTACCTGGACAGAACCAAGGACATCAGGAAATCAGAGCAATTGTTTGTTTCTTATGCTTCAGGTTCCCAAGGTAAAGCCATTTCAAAACAGACCATTTCTAAATGGATTGCTCATGGAATCAGATTTTGTTATTCACACCATGGAAAGCAAATCCCAGTGAGTATAAGGACTCACTCTACCAGAGCTGCTGCCACTTCAGCTGCCTTCCTCAGTGGAGTTCCTACCAAAGACATTTTGGAAGCTGCAACTTGGGGTTCAGTGCATACTTTTTTCTAAGCACTACAATCTACCTCTCTACTCTAAGTCTAGGGCAGGCTTTGCTTCTGCAGTCTTGCAGGGCCTTTTAGCCACCCCCTCTACTTTATGACCACCTCCCTTTTATTCTGCTTTGGGATTCAACCCTACAGTCATGACTGCAACAGTGAAACACGATGAACATAGTACAGTTGTGTACACTTACCATAAATGTAGATGTTCGAGTGTCTTCACTGTTGCAGTCTGCTACCCTCCCTCCTGTCCCCTCTTATTTTTTCTTTTGTGTGGTTCCCTTCTTCACCCTTCTTCTGAGGTGTATTTGCAAAGGGTATGGGATTTTACTCATTTTGGAACACCTGACATCTGGGGCAAGAAAAACTGGAGAACATGGCGTCGGCTGCCAGCTTTGTACTCCTGGCGCTCTGACGTCAGGGAGCATGGCTGAGCAGCCGACGCCGGACCCAGACTTTGGGATTCTGGCTGACCTAGGACTGCCTGCCGGCAAGGGAGAACCCTACAGTCATGACTGCAACAGTGAAGACACTCTAACATCTACATTTATGGTACGTGTACACAACTGTACTTTTATAGTGTATCATTTGTTAGCTATTTAAACAGGAAGGGAAAATAAGTGGCAGATTGATGCTTTGCAAAGCAAGGATTATTGCCAGTGCTATGTAGCTTGGTTTTAAATTTGACAGGAGTAGTGCAACAAAAAAAGTCTCCCACTGTAAGGAGGAAAAGGCTGACAAGCAAACAGTACATTACTCTGGTCACCTGCTGTGACGAGCTGTCAATCACATGCAGATAATGGGACAAATTACCCTTGGCTCTTTGACAGCTAGGGAAGGTAGGTGTGAAGTGGGAGGGGAGATTCCTTGAAGAGCTAGATTTCAGCCTTCACAAAAGAAAGCAATTTAGCATTTCTAAGGTGAAAGAGCTAGAAAATGCACTTTTCAGTTCTGTTCTGTAGCATTTGCACTGCTTGCGTTTCAAGTGGTCATTGAAAAAGGATAACAATTTAACCAAAAGTAGGGGGTTGTAAGACTGCAGTGAATGCCTGTTAAGTCAATGAAGTCACAGCAACTTAAGGCAAAATGTGGCAGATCTGATGCAATTTTTTGGAGACAAATAATGCATTCTGGGATACTTAGAGGCAGAGTAAACAGTCCTGAATTTTTTCAATATGCCAGACCCCATGTAGTCAGAGTCAGAAATTGCATCTAAAAATATCTAAAAAGCTCAAAATAGTCTCAGAGTGCTGTTAAAATGTAGGAAACCTCAAACCATGATGAAATTAATGTTTTTTGAGTCTGAGGGCGCGGTTGTCCTTTAAGGAACAATTCTTTGACCACCTTGGACATAAAAGAAGGATTCATACGAAGAGATACCCTGTCTCTGTGGAAAACTAAGAAAGGAGTAATAGCCATGAGAATCTGAAGTTGAGACACTTTCATGGCTGAAGTGAGAGCCAAAAGAAAACCAGTCTTCCAAGAACAATTTTATAAGAAAGCTGAAGATGCAGGCTCAAAATGAGTCGATTTTTCAAATACAAAATTGAGATCACAAGCAGGTAGAATAGGCTTTCTGGCCTAATATGATGTGTACAACATTGCTTGGCCTCAAATCTAGAGGTCAGAGGGGGAGTCGAGGGCAGACAAGCAGAATTTGCTGGCAGGTGTGCTTTAAATGAAGAATATGCCAACCCAGCATGGAGCATATCACATAAATAAGAGCGAACCGGTTTACTATTGTTTATTCGAACAGAAAAACTTTTTCCGTTCAAATAAACGAATGGTAATACCGAAAGTAAAAAAAAATTACTTTCACAATGTCGAACCAAATGCTCGATGCATTTGACTCAACATTGTTGTTGAAACCACCACGTTATAGCCATATACTAGCTGATGTAAATCAAACTCCTGTACAGCTATCACGTTTTTGCAGGGGGCAAGCCCCCCCCCTGCACCCCCCTACTTATATATTCTAACGCCGAGATCACACTACAGTGGGGATGTGGATGAATTTCTACTCCCCGCTGTACCGCGATCTCTGTGCAGATAGTCGATTTACACTTATGGGAATGCAGTTGTGCATTCGCATAAGTGGAGTCGACTATCTGGTGCAAAACTGTTTGTGTGTTCGACATTCTGTTTTTCGGTACATTGCTGCCGATAGAATGTCGTTCGCACAATCAATAGTAAACCGACAGAACCAGATGTACCTCCACAGATAGAGGATCCTGATGGCGAGAGAGGCACTAGACAGAAAATTGCTTTGATATGGACATATATGATTTTCTGGTAGAGGGTTTCCTGGCCTCCTGCAGAACCCGAAGCATGTCTTCAGAAAAGAGGTGCCTGACAGTGTCAGCTGAAGAGTGGACAACTGAAGATGGATAAGTGATCCCTTGTCTTGTGTGACATGATCCACCCGGTAAGGTAACTTGTGGAGATTGTCCCTGGCCAAACGAGAAAGAGAGGGGAAACAATACTGTCTGGGTGAAAAGGGAGTCATTATCAAGATTTTGGGAGAGTCCTGCCTGATCTTGTGCACGACTTATGGTACAGAGAAAGGGGAGAGGAAGGCATGCAAAAACTTCCCCTTCCAAAGAAAAAACAGGGAGTCCACTTTCTGAGCCAGAGGCCTTGGGACTCTCTTCAGAGTGGAGGCAAAAAGGTCTACCTGAGAAATATCCCACCAATGGACAATGTCCAGGAACAAATGTTTGTGAAACTTCCAATCATAAGCTTGTATGCTGGATCTGCTCAAGGAGTCTGCCACTAGATTGTGCTCTGAGGGAATTTAAACTGCCTATAGAATCACTTGATACTGGATAGCTAGATCCCAGACCCGAAGAGCTAGTCTTCAAAAAATATAGGACATTGTGCCCCCTTGCTTGTTGGCATACCATATCACTGTGTTATGTGAAAACTTTGAGGGGCCAGGGATGAAAGAGGGAATTAAAAGCCTGAAGTGCCAAAAACAGAACCCTCTTCTCCTTTATCTTGATGTAGTCTGACCTTTGATGAGGAGACCAGAGATCCTGAACCTTGAGGAGGCCACAGGAGGCACCCCACTCCCTGTCTGAGGCATCTGTAAAACTTGACAAGGAAGCCCCAGGTTGAGAGAAAGATGATGAATCCACCACTGAAGCTGGAGCTTGAGAGAAGGAAGGAAAGGTACTGGAAAGTCCAGGGAATGGCAATGTTGAAGCCACACTGACTTGAGGTACCACTGAAGTGTCTTCATATGGAGCCTGGCGAGAGGGAACATGGGAATAATGGAAGCCATGAACCCAACAATCATGAGAAATTCTGTGGCTGTAACAGATGGCAGAGGGAGAAGGAAATGGAAAATGGCAATTAGAGACAGAGCTTTGGGGGCAGACAGCAGCCAGCATAAGAACTGCCTGAACTATGCAGCCAAGGAAAATATGGTCTTGGGAATGCGTCAGAACTGATTTCTGAACGTTTATGGTGAACCCCAGACTCTGTAGCAGGAAAGTACTAAACTTGAGATCCTGAAGCAGAGTGTTGGGGGAAACGGGCTTGAATAAGACTGTCTAGATAGGGAAAGCTTTGAATTCCTCAAATCTTGCAAAAAGCAATGACAGGAGTGAGGCACTTGGTGAATACCCTTGGGGCAGTAGAGAAAATGAAGGGCAAAGCAGAGAACTGAAGTTGCAAGGAAGAGAGAAAGAAATGTACAAATCGAGAAGGGAGGAGGGATGGGCATGTGAATGCATGCATCCTTGAGATCCAGAGATACCAGACAGGACTGGGGTAAAAGAAGAGGGAATAATGTCTGCACGGATAACATCTGAAAATCAAGGAATCTTGAGAAATGTGTTCAGCTAGGAAAGATCCAGAACTGGTCTCCAAGTGCCCTCCTTTCATGGGATGAGAAACATTCTAGATTAAAAACCCTTCCCTACCTGGGCAGGAGACATACCTTTAATGGTGCCCTGAGCAAAAACAGAGTGAAGAACACCTGGGAAAAGAAAGAGAAGTTTTGAAGAAGGTTAAAGAATGCCTGAAAAGGGAGGAAGGGACTTCCAAATGATGAAATATTCCTGATAGATAATGGACAGGACCCAAGAACGTGAAGTGATCCATAGCCAATTTGGAAGAGACAGGGAAAGATGGAGGGACAAGGGGACCTGGTTTTGGGAAGGGAAAGCAGACTGTCAAGTAGAACCTGGTTTGTCCTGGAAAGCAGATTTCTCAGTGGCAGGAGTATGAGTAGGCGTAGCAGGAGGCACACTCCTAGAGCCCTTCTTGCCCTTAAGAGGAAGGCAAGATAGTCTACAAACAAAGGCAGATTAGGAAGGGTAAGGCGTGTAAAATTTGGTAATAGGAGAAACAAAATATATGTTTCAGCTCCTGCAAAGCCTGGCACTTGTCCAGGAGAGACTTAAAAAGTTCAGCAGTAGCAGATCCAAAAAGTTTTTTTTTATTCAAGGGAGCATCCAAAAAGTTTCACCTTAATATCATCAGGCAAGGCCTGAAGACAAAGCCAAGAATAATGCCTCATAACTTAAGCAGCCTTGGAAGAGGCATCAGCTGCATTTGACTGTGTGGCGGGCAACTTGTTAAGTGGCACCCTGCATGGATAGGGACAATGCCTTCCTCTCAGAATCAGAAAGGTCAGAAACCACTTTATAAACCTGAAAAAGGAGGGCCAAAACATACCTGGTCATATGAGTCTGATAGTTGATGGCCCTAAAGGATAAAGTGGCAGCAGTGCAAGCTTTCTTGTCTAGCCTTTCCATATCCTCATTATCCTCAGTAGAAGGCAAAAGCTTGAAGGAGGGCAACAGCTTGGATGGTTTGTCTGATGAGACTGATGCTACAGAAGGGTCAGCAGATGGATATATATAGAAAAAAATGTGCACCCCTCAGGCACATTTTAGTGTCTATCTGGCTTCTTAGGTGCAGGGGGCTGAGAGTCAGGGGATACTGATGCTGCCGTAAAGGTATCCAGAAGGGCAGCCAAAACAGGGGGAACAGCAGAACGTTTGGGAGACCCCCATCTGTTGGATCGCCTATCATTCTTTTTTGAAGCTCAGAGACTTGAGAACTATCTCACTTAAAATACTCCATCATATGGGCAATGATACCCTGAAGGAGAACTCTTCCAAAGGGGAATCTGGACTAATGAGTTCTCTTCTGAACCATAGTCTAAGGGGGTTGGGATTTGTGAAGAGTAAGCTAAGGATTCATCCCCTCACTCTAGTTTTTCATCTGAGAAATCCAATTCCCTAGGCCTCTTGAGTAGAGTGGAAGACCATGGGCGAGTAGAAACAGAGACCTCTTGAGGAGGCTTAAAGTCCATCGAAGCACTAAATAAACCCTGGGTGAAATCCTGCCATTCATGTTGTGGATCTTTAACAACAGGGTGGAATGTTTTTTTTTTTCATTTATTTTTCTGTGGGACATCCTCTCGAAACACTCTTGGGGGGTCAGACCCCTTGCAAGACTCAATAATGGTTGTAGAATATCCTTCCTAACTAAGATCCGAGGAGTTCCCCTCGGTCCTTCGAGATAATCAGTTGATGTTCCCCCTCAACATCAGATGCCAACATTCGAAAAGCCTCCAAGGATGTTTGGGAAGCCAGATCCATGCCGGCATCTGATGAGTAGACGTAGCAGGAGGCACACGCAGATGAATCCAAGGCAACCACCAGACTATCCTCTGGGCTTTCACCAGCCTTGAGAGAGATGTCTGGGGGAGGCTGGACAGCAGTTGAATCAGACCTAACTTTTTTTGGCCGCCTTCTTGGCAGATGGCTGGTCCTTGGGATGGGAGGATTCTGCCATAGCACCCTGAGCTAACAATTTAAGACACTGGTTCTCCAGGTAGATGGACAAAGAGGAGAGATGACTATGTAGGGTCTTAGGCATAAATGCCTGACAGATAGAGCACTGGGTACAATTGTGGGTAGCACCCAAACAAAAAGAGATACATGCTGTGATGATCTTTTTGGGGAATCAGCCTCCCACGCTGACATTTTTCCCTTCTTGGATGACATGAACAAAATAACACATGAAGAAGAAAGAGAAGAAACCCCATCAGGGCACTTATCTGTAAACACAGCTTGGTAACCAGCACAGTAGAAGGGCGTTCAGACCAATGTTCAACAATGATATTTGGACTGTTGGCAAAGCAGTTCTGAGCGTGTGCGTCTGTATGTCACTCACATTTATGTCCCACTTCTTGCATGGTGAGCATACATGTGACATACGGCATATATAACAACTAAAGTATTTGGTATATTGGCCAGAAATTGGGCTATCCTTGGCCGGAGATCCCTTACTTAAAGGATACTGCAACAGTGATGTAGGATATTGGTAAGTTATGTAGGTAGTTTGTAAAATGAGGTCAGAATGAGGCTGTACTGACAGAGTTCATTGGGAGGTGTGAAATACCAGATATAGTGAAGGGCTTTACATATCAATAAACGCTGGTCCTATTACTTTACCTACATTCATATTTTAACAAGATGGTATTAGGAAAACAGTGTGTGATGGTTTGAATGTTATGCCCCTTTATAAAACTGAACTGGTTCTTAAGAAGTCTTTACTGATATGAATTTAATAGTATTGAGACAGCTCTTTCTAAAGCACTGGTATGAGCGACAAATGTGGATCAGATGTAAAATGGTGTGAAGGTCCTTTACTGGATAAAGGACCTGTAACTGTAGCTGTTTTCCAGAGGGTGAAAAAAATGATTGCAGCTAATATCAGGCTAGATTTGTATTTAGGAGGCATGATCCCAGGTAACCTGTTGTAAAGTAACTTGCTGAAATTTGAAAAAGGGAGTGTAGTCACTGAAATATGCAGCCGGGTGGTGGACATCATCACTAATGGCTAATGTGTTAGTGTTTGCAGTAGTGAGCAGAAAGATCAGTAGCAGTTCAGGGTCAGTGATGAATTTGTAGCCCTGAACTATAGGTTCATAAGTTCATAGGTTCATACTAGGCTATCTGCCCTAGGGCATTTATAAGCCTAGCCAGAGTGTGTTTGGCTTTCGCCACCCATTTTAAATGAATTTTGCTATGCCCTTTTTTGAGGTTAGTGTACTGTGCCTCTGTCTAACAGTGACACAGAAGTGATACCCGGGGTAAACCTACGATCTTCCATCCACTCATCAAGATTCCTCTTGAAGAGAGTCAATGAGGGACTCTGCCTAACCTGGACTGGGATTTTATTCCAGAGTGAAGGGAGCCTCTGGGTTATGAATCTGTCCCTCCAGCACGTCCTATTTATTTCAGTGCTGAGGTTCAAGTCTCTCGAGCGCGTAGCTCGATGGGATTCAGATTTTCCGAGGTGCAGCATGTCCATTAATTCCGGGTTGGACATGGCTTTATACGTCAGGCACAGATCGCCTCTGAGCAGGCTATATGCCACTGAGTAGAGCTGGAGTTTCTTTAACCGGGCAGCATTTGGCATCTGTTTGAGCCCATTGATCCTCTTGGTGAGGTACTTTTGGGGTCTTTCCAGTTGCTGCAGGTGTCTGGTAAGGTACATCCCAAAAGGGGCATTGTACTCAATTATGTGCCTGATGAGGGATGAGTAAAGAGGCACGAAGACCTCCCCTGATCTAGATGTGAATCCCTTCATGATTAGGTGGGCTATATAAAATGTTTTTCTAACCACTTTGGCCACGTGGTTTTCAAATGAGAAATTGCTATCAACTTGGGTCCCCAGGTCCCTAATTACTTCTTCCGTACTTAATGGATTGCCACCTATATGGTAATTTGTGGGCACTTTGTTTTTGCCAAAGGGGATGACTATACACTTTTTGGCGTTTAACTTGAGGCCATGGCTCTGGCACCAGTTGTCTGTTTCTATGAGGCCTTTTTGTAGGATGCTTGTGTCGACTGGAGAGTCGATTATGGCGCCTAGTTTGCAGTCATCTGCGAACTTGGTCAGCCACAGTCCTTCCATGTTGGCCTGTACCTCAGAGAAATATATACCGAACAAGAGAGGTCCCAGAACTGAGCCTTGTGGGACGCCACTTGTAACTGGTTTGGAGTCTGACATGACTCCAGCAATTCTAACCATGTGGGTTCTGTCCTTGAGCCAGTTTGCAACCCATCTAGTGACATAGGGGTTTATATTTAAGCTGGTGAGCTTATCTATAATGCCCGAATGTGGTATTGTATCGAAGGCTTTTGCGAAGTCCAGGTAGGCTGTGTGGACCACCTTCCCCTCGTCAATGGCCTTGGTGACTGTTTCAAAGAAATCGACCAGGTTTAAGAGGCAGGATCTGCCCTTAACAAAGCCGAACTGGGTAGGATCCAGTGTCTGTAGGTCCCCAATATCTTTATTTATGAGGTCCATGATGATCCTTTCCATAGCTTTACAGACCAAGCTAGTCAGGCTTATGGGGTGATAGTTTCCAGGATCCGTTGAGGCACCACCTTTGTGGAGAGGGACCACTGTTGCTGTACGTCACTCTGTGGGTACATATCCTGTAGTAAGGCTGAGATTGAACAGTAGTTTTATGTTTGGGTTTAGCTCTTCTTGGAGTTCATGTAGGACGCAGCCCGGGACACCGCCTGGTCCCATTGATGCTGTGTTTTTTGCTTTGGAGAGGGCGGCTCTTACCTGAGCATCTGAGATGTCAGGGGGGCAGCACTCTGCTGGGATAGATATTTGCCCTTTTGGTGGGGAGGGGGGGGGGGAGAGAAGTTTGCGCTGAACCTGTCAGCTAGGATGTTGGCAATGTCTGTGGGTTCGGTGTATTTTTTGTCATTTTGGACTAATTCTAAGCATATCTGGGAATTCCCACCCAGGTTCCTAACATAACGAAAGAAAGCCTTGTGATTATCCTAAGTGTCCTGTGCAATTTTTCTCTCGAAGCTGGCCTTAGATGATTTTATGAGTGCCCTTAGTTATTTGCTAATACTGATGAGAGATGCCTTCCCTTTTTGGGATTTTGCTCTATCATGTAGTAGCTTCCTCCTTCTATTGTATAGTTTGTTTATGGCTGGGGTCCACCAGACAGGACGCCTGCCTTTGGAGGATTGGGTCTTGGTTTTATTTGGGATTGCATGATCCATGCATTCCTGAAGGTGTTCATAGAATGCGTTTATAAAGGATTCTGAGGTCTGGGCCGTATTTTCCACAGGCCCGGGGGCTTTGAAGGATTCCACCTTGGTTTTGAGGAGTGTGAAATTTGCTTTAGAGAAGTTTTCACTGTGGTTTTCTGGGCAGGGGGTGGGGTTGGGATGTGAATATCCAGCGAGATTAGTTTATGGTCTGATCTTACCAGTGAGGGATACACTTCTGGTCTGGAGCATAGAGTCCCCATGTTGGTGATGATCAGGTCCAGTATGTTTTCCCCTCTTGTGGGAGTGGTAAGAAGTTGTTCCATAGCATTTGAGTTTATAAATTCTAGGAACCTTTGGGCTAAGGTGTTGGAGCTAGAGTAATGCTCCCAGTCTATGTTTGGGTAGTTGAAGTCGCCCAATATAATGGTGTTTGGAGAGACCTTCATATTTTCCAGTGTTCTCAGGAAGGCCGAGTGGGGTTCCTGGGTTTGGGAGGGTGGTCTGTAGCAGGCGATAAACTGGAAGGCAGTTTTACCCACTGTTAGTTGCACATGGATAGTCTCTGATGCTTTGTGCTGTGCCACCAACCTGGAGGTGTGGGTATCTTTGACGAATATTGATACTCCCCCTCCTTTTGTGGTTCGGTCCAAGTTTTGGGGCCGAAAAGCATGGTATGAGGTATAACCTGGTAGTGCTGGGGTGCTCTCGGGAGCCTTGAACCAGGTTTCTGTTACTGCACCGATATCGATGTTCTCCATGCTAAGGAGAGTTTCGAGTGCATGCATCTTGAGGTTTAGACTTCTGGCGTTGAGTAGCATTATTCTTAGTTTCTTATCCCTTGTGATACCTACAGAGGTGGGTTTGTCTTTTAAGCCTTGCCTAAAAAGGCACTATGGGGGTGGCAAGAGCCTTTGCCAATATCCGAAAGCTCAGGGATGACAGGTGCAGGCCGTCCCTAGCGAAGCATCGTGGCTTGTCGAGCATGTCATCCCAAGCTGACAGGCATTGGATCCCCTTTGAATGACACCAATACTTAAGCCAGTTGTTGAAATTGATCATCTTGTCTTCATATTGTGGCATCATTCTTGGTGAGGGTAAGATGCTACTCAAGGTCAGGGTCATACCGGCCTGGGCTACATGCTCAGAGAGCTCCTCTATGTCTCTTTTAATGTAGTCCAGGGAGGTACATCTCAGGTCATTCACACCAGCATGGACAATGACTGAGTCATATTTGTACTTGCCTTGGAGTGACCTGAGTGCTTGTGTTATGTGGTGGATCCTAGCGCCTGACAGGCAGCTCACCGTGACCTTCTCCTTGTTCAGCCTGGTGAGCGGGACATCAGTGTGCCTGACGATAGAGTCACCTATTACAAGTGTATCAGGTGTGTTGTTTAGCCTTAAGGGCTGTGACTGTTCGGCACACTGGCTTTGTGAGCTATGTGTTGCACGTGTTTTGTTTTGGGGTAGCGGTTGCTTGGGTGTCTTCTTTGGAGGTCTCTGGTGCTTAGGCAGATTTTTATTTAGAGCCACCAAGTATGTTTTTGTGTGTTTATGTGTTTGGTTTGCTGTCGTGGTAGGTCTATGTGAGACTGGAATTGTAGTGAGTGTGGTTTCCTTCTCCTCCTGACTGGTTACGCCAGTACTGAGTTGAGAGAGCTTAGCCTCCAGTTTGGCTATATGGTTGCTTCTCTCACATGTTGGAATTTGTTGGGAGGAGGAGAGGGTTGTCTGTGTACATGAGGCAGTTGTAACATTGCCTCAAGATTCCCAGATTCACCAGCTGGACCAGAGAGGAGATTGACAACTGACCTTTGGACATGCTAGAATAGTATTGGGAATTCTTTTATAATTGAAAAAAAGGGCCAATGGGGAACAAGGTACTCAAGGGGAGTTTGTGAGGGTGTAGTGCTTTTAATTTTTTAGTGCTGACTTGTATAATTGCTTTAGTGAGCAAGTGCCAGGCTTTAGAGTAGGAATAGGGTGTTTATTATGAGAACTAGATCAGTTCTAAGGGAAAAAGTGAAGAGCAGACTCTGTGGCGCCGAGAATGGTTTAAACCCAATTAAGCGGAGCTGGCCGATGCTGTGCTATACGCAAAGCCGCGCCAAAGTGGGTTTTATACAGGGGGACTTGAAAGAGGTAGAAATTGGCCCAAAACGGCCAATAGACTACCACATTCTTGTGTTGGGAACACTCCTCCAGGGAGGAAAGGCTGTTCACAAAGGTGGGTATACCCAAGAATTATTTTATTTATTTATTTTTTTTGTTAGTGCCTGCTGTCCATCAGCTCTGCAACTGTAGTCAGCGTATAAATTCCCCATGGAAGAGGCTGTCCCACATGCTAAGGTCTGCAGTACCTTTCACCTGCATGTGTGCAAAGAAAACTACATTGTGCTAAGACAAATGCTTGTCTCCAGCTCATATGCATCATGCTGTGCATCTCTTTCTCCAGTAGCTGTAAGCACTGAGTGGACTAAACTGCCTCCCTGGAATAGGTGAGTAATCATTGGCTACTCACTCCACCCTCCTTCTTCAGCTCTCCCAACACTGAGGTCACTAGTCAGTCCTGCGTTTTTTGTATCTTTACTACATGGAGCAGGCAGTCACATGAGACTGTTGCTCTTATTCCCGAATCATGTGGACAACTTTGTTTGCCTCTCTAACTATGCTAATTTATCTTTGAGTGCATGCTTGTATGTGTGTGCATGTATATGGATATGTATGTTCAGTATTGACATACAGAAGCACAGATATCAATGCCAATACTTCAAAAAGTACTTATCGAAAAATTCAACAAATCAAAACTACAACAGATAGCAAAATGAAAACAAGTTTTTTTTTTTACCAAATTCGGCTCCTTTCCTTGTACACCAGGCTTATCAAATCCACCATACCCTCTCTCAGGCCCAACCTAATCCATGTTTGGGGCCAGCATGGAGAAACTGCTGCAGTGCTATAATGCTGCTGTAGAATGTGCCATAACTCCCGCCACCCTGCAGCAGTTTTGTGAACTCTGCAGTCCCTGGCTTTGGAAGATGTGTGCATGCTTCCTCGCCTGAGCAACCACCCAACTAAGCTGCAACACAGAGCACACCAGGTTTTTACTGCACTGAGCGTAGCCTGCCTGCCTCCCCCCACGAGATGGTACAACACTGATACAGCAGAACATTTCAGGATTAAACCCAGTCCCAAACTTACATTAAGCACAAACACTTGATCTTCCTCCACTTGATACTTTCATTGATTAAAGAATGCTTTTGATAAACTTCCCAAGCACTTCATTGTGTCAGTGAACTGTCTATTCAACAGAGTAAAGTGCACGCACACACACACACACACACACACACACACACACACACACACACGTGTAAATGTGTGTGTGTGTGTGCGTGTGTGTGTGCGTGTGTGTGTGCGTGCATGAGTGTGTGTGTGTGTGTGTGTATATATATATATATATATATATATATATATATATATACATACATAGATATACACACACACAAATACATACTTATACACACACACACACATTACACTTTTTTTTTTGGGCGGGGGGGGCATGATAGTGTACAAGATCATGCCAGGGAGATGTGAAAAGGTCATTCTGAATAGGAAGGATTGGGGAATGGGCAGCAAATTGTAGGGCTTAACTGCTCCCTGTATCTTCAGAAGTACTTTTTTCACAGAGAAGTTTGTGGATTTGTAGAATGGATTGCAAGGAGTGGTGGAGTAGGAATCTTCAGAAGGGATGAAAAAAGGATAAGAAAGGGATGGAGGCAAAGTAGAATGCTCTTCACCTAAAAGGCAGACTACATAGCCTTATTGTTTCATTTTATCATTAAGCAGATGTAATACAATATAATGAAATTTGAAATACAACTTCATTAATGTTGGATCCTACCAAAGCTAAATAACTACAGCAGTCATCTCATATATAAGTGGCCCAAAATAAAGTTGTATTTCTTTGCATTAGCAAACATTGATATAACTCAGAGTGCAATAATTACAGAGTGCATGGTTGCAAAAAGAATGTACATCTTGGTTTGTTTGGCAAGGTGATTCCACAAGCAGCATTAACCCAAAGATGCCACCTTAGTGTCGTTGTGTATGTCTACTTTTTCTAGTACTCCAGGTCTAACACATTTGTGCCAGCGGGGACTTGCACCCCTAAACCTTAGCATAAAAGTTGTCAGAAATTTTGGGGTGTATTATTTATAGAATTAGAATATTAGCTGTAGCTCAGCTAGCAGATGAGATAAACTGAACAAATTTAGGGTTGTAGTCATATACTCAATGACATTACTAAAGAAAAAAAAAAAACAAAAGTGCTGTTGCAGGACAAACGTATGGCCTTTGGGCTTGTTACAAAGTAGTGGGGGTCCAATAAGAGCTAGAATTTGATTCCACACAGAGAACCTGATCATATGATGCAGATTCTATTTCATCTGTCCTTCTGATTAATGGGACCCATGCCGCCTGTCAGGTCTGATCCAGCCATTTGTCAGTGCTGTCTTCCACTTGTTCCTGAACTTTGCCCTCACATAAAGCTCTGTGTCCCTCTTAGCCCCAAATCTTGATGCCACCTTTGGAAACGGAACAGTTTAAGTGCTGCACAGCTAAGTGCTCTCTCCTTTATTGTTTTTTGCAGCAAAGCTTGTTGAAATTAAGCTGATTACAGCCTGTTTTCTCTGTATATTCTTTTGGCTATCATTAGTAGTCTTTTAACATCCTTTTTGTCCTCAACTTCTCTCTCTGCTTACGTTTCTGCATAGTCTTTCATAGTCAAGGTTTCAGAAAGCACCCCTGCACTATCAGGCTATAAATCATTCTACACCTTTCGGCTTCAGAACCGAAGCTCCAAAGGCTGTGGTGTTTCCATTATTCATAAAGAATGCACACACCTCCAGACTGGTAGCCCAACATAACGCATCAGAGATACTTCAGGTGCAGCTAACATTGGGTAAGACAGCGATTCAGGTCTTAGCCTGCTGTAGGTCCCCAACCATGTCCCAAGACTCACACTCCACATTCCTAAGCACCCTGGAGAATATTAGGGTCCAACTTAAGACTCTCATACTGGGCAACTTCAACTGCCCCTCCATTAACTGGGAAAACTACTCATGTACCAATACACTTGCCTAATGTTTCCTGGAATTCATTAATTCCAATGCCCTGGACCAGCTCATTCTTACCCCCACTACGGGTAGCAACATCCTTGACCTGGTCATTACAAACATGGGAGACCATTGCTCTACACCAACAGTCAACTCCTCCTTGGTTAGATCCGACCACAAACTAATCACCTTGGAAATCTACATCCCTCCCGCAAAGGTAGCCACCATGAAAAACTTCTCCAAAGCTAACTTTGGGCTCCTAAAAACAGAGGTGGCTATCTTCACGGCTCCCATGCAAATGGAGAGTAGTTGCATGACCGCCGAATCATACACCAATGCACTGTACGAACACGTATACAAATGCATGGATCTCGCCATTTCCAATAGAACCAAGACGCTCTCTTCCAAAAAAAGGAAGCCGATCTGGTGGTTCCCTGCCATAAACAAATTCCACAACAGAAGGAGGAAACTGATGCAGAATAAGGTGAAGTCCCAAGACTGGAAAAACTCCCTTATCAGCCTCAACAAAAAGCTGAGATCCCTCATCAAATCCTCTAAAGCTAGCTATGAAAACAGAATTGAAACAGATAGAAAACACAACCATAATGCCTTGTATAGTTATGTAAAGAATTTCCACGGCAATACCCAGATTTGCTCTGACATACTGCACAATGGTACCTCCTATACCGAGGCAGCAGATATTACCAATATACTGGCTGACAGATTCAGTGCAAACTTTACCCCCCCTCCTCCCGGTCCAATCAGAATACCAGTAGATTGCCATGCACCCAGTATTACTGCTGCAGAGATTAAAACAGCACTGTCCAAAGCCAAGAATACAGCTTCTATGGGACCTGACAATATCCCTGGCTGTGTTCTACATGAACTGCAGAGTGAACTGGCACCTCACCTGTGTGCCCTGTTCAATCATAGCCTGACCACAGGCTTTGTCACTAGCAGTGGCGCACTGCCACAGTCATCCCTCTCCACAAAGGAGGAGCGACTACAGACCCTGCGAACTATCGCCCCATTAGACTGATGAGTCTGATATGCAAAGCTATGGAACGCATCATCATGGACCTAATAAACAAGGATATAAGAAATCTCCGAACTCTGGGTCCCACACAGTTTGGTTTTTGTGAAGGGTAGATCATGCCTGCTCAACTTGGTTGACTTCTTTGAGTTAGTCACCAGAGCTGTGGATGAAGGCAAGGTGGTTCATACAGCCTACCTTGATCTGCCCAAGGCCTTTGATAGAACCCACAGTATGAAAGTAGCTGACTCCAAGTCAGACTGCCGACCAGTCATGAGTGGAGTCCCACAGGGTTTGGTCCTGGGTCCTCTCTTGTTTGGTATCTACTTCTCTGAAGTCCAGGCCAACATGAAGGGACTCTGGCTGACAAAGTTTGGATACGATTGCAAGTTGGGAGCTATTGTTAACTCCCCAAGTGATGTTGACATCGTACCGAAAGGCCTCAGTGAGACCATTGACTGGTGTCAAAACCATGGCCTTAAGCTCAATGCCAAAAAATGTGTTGTCATCTCCTTTGGGAAAAATACGGTTTCCATGAATTACCACATCAATGGCAGCCCACTGAACACAGAAGGCGTTATAAGAGATCTGGGAACACAGGTTGACAGCAACCTCTCTTCTGACCACCACATTGCCACTGTGGTCAGAAAGTCCTTCTATGTGGCATATCTCATTACTAAGGGTTTTGCATCCAAGAAGAAAGAGGTCATTGTCTCCCTCTACTCTTCCCTCATTAGGCCAGTCATCGAGTACAATGCCCCATTTGGCATGTACCTCACTAGACACCTAATACAACTGGAGAGGCCGCAAAAGCAGCTCACAAAAAGTATCCTAGGCCTTAAACACTTGTCAAAAAACTCCAACTTTTCTCTGTCTCATATGCCTACTTAGAGGCTACCTCTGCTTGACTTACAAAGCCATGTCTGACCCAGCTCTGTTAGAAATGCTACAGCTAAAGAAATCCCAATCCCTCCACACCACACACTCCAGAGACCTCAACCTCATTGCCACAATCAACAGAACATGCTTGAGGGACAGGATCATAACCCAGAGACTGCCCATGCTTTGGAATAGACTTCCCATACATGTCAACCAGAGCACCTCACTGGCCCTCTTCAAGAGAAGTCTTGGTGAGTGGATGGGAAGTAGAAAATTCATCCTGAGGATCACTCCAGTGGCTCTACTCGACAGAGGCACTGGGAACTAAGGTCAGGTGGCACGATGCCAGGGTAAACCTATGGATTAGGCATGTAAAGGCTCTAGGGCCATTAGCCTAGTACACACCTATGAACCTGTGAGGAAGACTCTGTTGTATCTCAAGTTAGTCAGTGCACAGCACTGTCACCTCCTGAACTTCCCAATTCATCTCTTGCCCTTCATGAACAAGGAATTCCTTTAGTGGATCAACCAAATGTCATTCAACCCCAGAATACCTTTTATGGTTCCATTTCCCCATCAGGAAATCTCAACAGATGCATCAGACTGGACTTAGGTTCATAGGTGTTTACTAGGCTAACGATCATAAGGGCCTTTTTAAGCCCAGCCATGTATCCCAAATCTCTGACAAGTTTTGATATGCTTGATAAGTGTAAGCATGGTCCTGGGAGGTAAACAATTTGAAGGTTACCTGTGTCCATTAGAGACATGGGTGCCAAACCAGGGATGAAGTTCTGGTTTCCCATCCAGTTGTCAAAGTTGGAGTTGAATTGGGTTAGGGAGGAACCCTGCTTCACATGGATGGGGAGCCTGTTCCATAAACCGGGTACTGTCCGGGATACATACCTGTCTCTCCAGCAGGTCCTATTTATATCACAGGCATGGTTTAAGTCTTCAGAATGGGTAATTCTGGTGCTGTTTGTTTTGTGGGTATGCATGAAGTCCATCAGAGTGCTTTGTGACAATGCCCTGTATGCCAGGCATAGAGCTCCCCTCAAAAGCCTGTAGGAGACGTAATACAGGGATAGGGCCTTGAGGCGGTCTGCATAGGATATTTTACTTACGTCCTATATTCTTTTAGTGAGGAACCTCTCTGGATGTTCCAGTTATTGGATATGCCTGTTTAGGTACATACCAAAGGTCTGATGAATGTCGAATACAGTGGAACAATGACTTAGCTGGACTTAGATGCCATTCCTTTGTTTATAAGTTGCTCAACATAAAATGATTTCCTCACCACTGTAGGCACACGATGGTCAAAGGCGAGTATACTATGTATGTGTGTCCCAAAATCCCTGACTACTGGGTCAGCTCTAAGGGGCGTGTTGTTGATATGATAGTTACCAGGGGTGGATGACTTCCCAAAATGATACTATTATGCAGTTCTTGGCATTTAGTTTAGTCCATGGCTCTGACACCAGTTGTTTTGTCTGTGTCAGCCCTTCCTGGAGAACGTTTGTGTCAGTGTGGGATTCAGTGACAGCTCCTAATTTGTAATCATCTGTATATTTAGTCAGCCAGAGACCATTGACATTGGCTTTGACTTCTGAGAAGTAAATGCCAAAAAGGAGCGGTCCAAGGACTGATCCCTGAGGGACTCCACTTGTGACTGGCGTCTTTATAGAGGTGGACTCCCAATTCTAACTTCCTGGGTCCTGTCTGTAAGCCAGTTGGCTGTCCACCGGGTGACATATGGATTTATACCTAACCTCTTGAGTTTGTCAACAATGACCTAGTGGGATATTGTGTCAAATGCTTTCGCCAGGTCAAGGTAGGCAGTGTGAACGATTTTGCCCTTATCTATTGCTTTGATGATATTCTCAAAGAAGTCCACCAGGTTGAGTAGGCATGAGCTGCCCTTGACGAAACCAAACTGGGTTGGGTCGAGTGTCTGGAGGTTTACTATATCACTACTGATCATCTCCATGATAATTCTTTCCATGGCTTCACATATAAGACTACTGAGACTTATGGGTCTCTAGTTTCCAGGGTATGTAAATGGCCCACCTTTGTGCAGAGGGATGACTGTTGCCTTTCTTCAGTCATGTACCCCCACACAGGCAGTCTCCCAGACACCTTAAGTGACCACAACATAATATACCTTATACGTAGTAGAACAAGCATATGCAAAACCACTAACTATAAATCCACTAGAAACACAAAACAATTCTCTCCTGAGGTCCTCAATACTTTACCCTGTAACTGTGACTGGACCCCTCTAAAAACCCTCCCACTTGACCAGGCTGTAGTATATTTTAACAAAACATTTCTACAACACCTAGACACTGTCGCTCCATTGCGCAAAATCAAGGTTAGAACCTCTACAAACCCCTGGCTCAGTAAAGAAACCAAACAAATCCTCAAGTCCAGAGACACTGCCTGGCTTTACTAGCAAAAAAGCAAAGAAACACAAAGCCTAACTAAGTACCAAGAACTGCGCAACTGTGCAAAAAATGCATTAGGCTGGACAAAAAAATCCTACTACACGACATTTCAGACTAAATACCAACACAACCCCCAAAAATTTTGGAAAATTGTAAACCAGCTACTAAAACCCACCCAAAAGGATACCCCCCCAAACCTACCACCCCTGACACTACAGTTCCCATCGAAACACAATTCAACTCCTACATTGTGAACTCAATTCTATCCTTAGTATCACAGGACAGTTCATACCTCACTATCCCCCCAACACAAATAACACTAATACAAGCTTTACCCTCAAAACAGTTTCCACCACTTCAATCAAAAGCATGCTCTCCAAACTAAAAACCTCATCAGCAGCAGCCGACCTACTCCCCAGCTATTTCTTGAAACTCACAGCAGATGCTATTGCTATCCTAGTCTCCACTCTCATAAACAGATCAGTTGTTGAAAACTATGTGCCCAAACTCTGGAAAATATCATATGTTACACCATTACATAAAGGTGGGACCTCCACTGAATTTAATAACTACAGACCCATTGCTTTACTCTTTCCCCCTGGCCAAAATCCTAGAAAAATGCATCCATACCCAGGCGCTAAAATATCTCCTGGACAGCAACATCCTGTCACCTACTCTGCATGGTTTCAGACCTGCCCATAGTACCACTACATCCCTCCTCTGCTTCACAGACACAGTAAACCGTCTCAAAAACGAAGGCCTGCAGATGTCAACTCTTTTTTTGGATATGTCCAAAGCATTTGACACAGTCTCGCACCAAATCCTGCTAAACAAACTAAATCAATATCACCTATCAAATTCCACTCTTACCTGGTTCCAAAGCTACTTAACTGACAGGTACCAAGATGTGAAATGGGAAAATTTTCTCTCTCCTCAGCTGCCCATAACTATAGGAGTCCCACAGAGTTCTATCTTAGGACCACTACTATTCACAATCTTCACAAATGACCTCCATACCTCCACACAGCATGCATCTATAATTCAGTATGCAGATGATACTACCTTAATCTGTGCTGCACAAAACATTCCCACCCTCCTGCAAACAACTCAGCTAGCATTCTCTGACGTTGAAAACTACCTTACCGAAGCCCAATTTATCCTCAATCCAAAGAAAACTCAGCTTATGATTATAATCAGTTCTAACAAAAACACTGATAACAGTCAATTCACTATCTACTCCACAAATGCTCCTCCAATCGCCCCAGTGGCACAGGCTAAGCTATTGGGAATAGCCATAGACTCCCACCTAAAATTTGATAGTCATCTCAACTTAATTATTAAAAAGGTACATGCAAAACTGGGATCACTCTACCGTATCCAACCATTTCTTACCAACAACACAAGATCAGCCATTGCTCGCTCCCAACTTCTATCCACCCTACTGTATGCATCTCCCATTCTGACTAATCTCAACAAAACTGAAAAAAGCAAAATGGAAGCCTGCTATAACAGAATTGCCCAGTTTGCTGCAAATTGCTCATATAGAACTCATCACTGTATTGCTTTGAGACAGCTTCACTGGCTTGAACTGCCCAACCTCCTAACATACAATCAGCTCTGCCTCTGTCATTCTATTTATTACCTCCCCAGTAAGTTTCCTGCCCTTAAAAACCTAGTACAACATCACTCAGCCAAAAGGCCTCTTAGATCATCAAGAAAACTACTACTAGAAGTCACCAACAGCTACAATAGCTTTGGAGACGCACTATATAGTAGTTTAGTGGCTAAAAAATGGAACTCTCTCCCCACTAGCATACAAAACATATTGTCCAAAACCTCCTTTAAAAACCTCATTAGGCAACATCTCCAACAAAGTTGGCAGTGCCATGACTGCTCCCCAGCCTAGTGAAAGCGGATAAGGTACACATACTAACCTAGAGTACTTGATAATAGTTTTCGCTCTTACTCACAAACACTGGCTAATGTACAATGTATGTACTGTACCTGTGTACTATGTATGTATTCTGCCTATGTTACAAATTTCAGCTGTACACAACAAATCTATAAATTACCTTTATTTTTAAATTAATATTTTCTTGTTTGTTCTCTCCACTGTAACTGTTGATATGCTGCACTGTAAAAACATGTCTATTGTAATTTGTGTGTATACTGATCATGTCTAAATATCTCAGTGTATCTGTAATTTTTCTATGTGGAGCTTTTCTCCCCAGGCCTCTGCTGAAAAAGGGCCTTTTCGGCTCAGTCAGACACCTCCAGTTAACAAATGTAAAAATAAATAATGAGGCACAACCTGTTTGCAGGCTACAGTTAAATAGTAATTCCAGAAGCCCGGATAGGTCATGTCATGCTATTTAGAAGGTATCCTGGGATATTGTCTGGGCCCATTGATGCAGTGTTCTTGGTCTTAGAGAGCGCATTGAGGACCTGTTCCTTAGTGATAGTAGGGGGGAGTTATATCTGATGATATTTCCTGAGGGAAGTTTGAGGGGAGAGAGAGGTAAAGTTGGAGCCAAATTTATCAGCTAGGAGGTTTGCTATGTCTTCTGGCGCAGTATAGGTGGCTCCATTTACAATGAGCTCTGCACACAATTGTGTATTGCCTTTGAGGATATGGATATAGCTAAAGAATGCTTTGTGGTTGTTCTTAGGGGGCATATTCTAAGAACATAAAAGTCCAAAGTGTATGGTCACGGCAAGAAAGAGACAACCAGAAATGTCAAGGAAATGAAAGCCCTGATCCTGGATATTCAGTCTGTGCATCACCCCTAGTCTCCAAGAACCCCTCAAATTCTAACAGGTAATACCACAGTTGTGTGGTACAGAAACAGACAAGGAGGGACAGAATTCATTAATTTTCTGCAGATTAGCAATAACAGATTGAGAGACTGCTATCCAAAACAATCTCTTACTTCTGGCAGTTTACATTCCCTTAGATGAATTCAGTGGCAAATTATTTGAACACATCCAAGTCAGACCCTCATAAATGCAAATTGGGCAGAGAGGTCTTCCTGCAGATTATCCATCAGTGGCGAATTCTCCAAATAGATCTGTTTGCCTTCCCCTCTGAACAGGCAGCTCAGATTGTTCTCTTCCACAGTACCATGCCCAAAGGCTTGGAGAATGGACACCATATCAATCTCTTGGAAAGGGAAATTTCTTTATACATTTCCTCCCTTTCTCATGGCTCCAAAGGTCCGTCTCATAGTCAAGCAAGACAGTCCAAAAAGGGTGCTGTGACCCCCTTTTGACTTGGCCAACATTGGTTCTCACTTGTTTTTCATCTGGCCAAAGTCAGTCTCCAAATGTTACTCCATAGGATGGACTTGCTCACACAACAGAAGGGCTGCTTATTCATCCAAACGTACAAACTGTAAACCTATAGGTTTTGTAAAACAGAATTGGAAACCGTCGCACACTTTGTTGCTGGTTGAGACATACTAATGGCAGGAGGATGTATACTGAACGGCACAATAATGTGGCAAGACTGCTGCACTGGGGATTGTGCAAACAATATGGTATTGAAGCGGCTGAAAAACACTGGAAACATGAACCACAAAGCATCATAGAAAATGATGAAGTCTGCATTACATGGGATCACCCATTACCAACAGCTGAAAAGATGGATGCGAAAAAACAAGATATAGTGGTCCATGAAAAGACAACAAAAATAGCACTGATCATTGAAATCGCTATGCCCAGTGACTATAGTGTCTTGCATACAGAGAGAGACAAAGTTGTAAAATATTAAGATTTGCAGGCAGAAACAAGAGCAATGTGAAAGAAAGTTACCCAGACAGTTCCAATAGTAGTAGGAGCAACGGGTTTTATAAAAAAGAATCTACAATTTATTAAAAAATGTTATCAATACATGTAACTCCGTATGAATTTCAGGAGAAGTCATTATTGGGTACATTGGTGCTGCGAACAGCACTTTTGGCTGACAAAGATTGAAATAATGCTAATTTCATGAACTTTAATCATACTTTGACTTAGAAATGGGGTCATTTCCCGTCATGGTATTAGAAACCCAAAAGATTTGGAGACATTAAAAAAGGATTAACCCTGACATTTTGGATGTTAGGATTTTAATACCACTTAGAAACCTTTTTTTCAGAGGATGTGCTGCAGGTGTTAAGAGGCTATAAAAGATGCTACAAGAAAATTCTACATTTCCAAATGGAAGAGATTTTCTGCTTGGTGCAAAAAGAAAGAAAACTGGACCATCACCACTGGGGTATTCCTACTATTCCTTTGCACCCGTGTGAGCTGCAAAATTCTGGGCTGGTATATTCTTCTATAAAACTCATTTGTCGGCCATCTCTGTCTGTTTACCAATAGATCCACTTCTTTATGTAGGTTTTGATATCAGTTTCTTAAAGGCATCCTTCATCTCAGGTCACCAACAAAATATATTTCTCCTCCTTGGGACCTGAATAATTAGTTTTTTTGTTTTTGTTTTTAGGGAAGATAACTCTTTTTCCTTTTTTACCAGCCTTTTCTGCTTCTTTAAAATTTTGCACTTGGGAGACGGTTCTGCTGCTGGCCCTGACTTCATCTGAATGTCTCAGGGCTGCAAGGCCTTACGGCTTCTCCTTGTTTCCTTATTTTTCACAAGGACATGGTATCCCCCTTTGGAATAATTCTTCTTTTATATCAAAAGGTGACAGTGAAATGTCCTTGAACCAGTCTATTAATCTGATAACTATTTTAGAAGTAGCCTCTTGGAATTTCTGTACACATATTTACTAAACACTACAAATAGATGCCATTTTTAAAGCCAAAAGTGGTTTGCCAGGTCCATTCTTTTAGGTATTCTGTACTGCAGTTCTGCACCTCACTCCACCCAATCAGTATAAAAGCTTTTGGAATCTTTCCTTTAGTGAGCAACACTACAAGTGTGGTCAAATGAAGGACATAGTACAGTTGTGTTAAAACTTAACATAGCAGATGTTGTTGAATATATTACTGTTGCAGTATATGTACCGTTCCTCCTTCCTCATTCCCCCCCATTGTACTACTTGGTTCTTTGGCAAAGGTGGACCTGTCTGTCTTTCCGTACTCTTTTTTTATATTGACGTGAGTCTAGTTCCTACATCTTTAGCCTCAGTTTTCTCTGTCTGGGGCAAGAAACCCCTTTGGAACTTCACACTCATACCTCCCTTATGTACCACCACATATTGTCATGTATTGGGTCATGAGTCAGACATATGGCCTGAGAGGATGGTGCCCAAGCTTTGTTATACTAGGCAGACGCACATTATCTTTGGGATGATACTTTCTATCAGTGCGTAGTACTGCAACAGTGATTTATTTAGACATCTGTTGTTATGGTAGGTTCTTACACAACTGCACTTTCTTTTGCCATCTAGTAAAGCCAAATTATACCTATATCTCCCTGTTTCTGCCTTTCCAAAAAAAATCATGTTTTCTCAATGGTAGCACATAAGCAATTTGTGTTGGAATGGTAATGTCAAGATTCTGTTGTATTCCCAGAGTATAGGAATGGAAAAAAGTCCTTGTTGCCCGCATTTCTGAATGTATTAAAATACCCACTGCTTCATTTCCAGTGCCAGACCTGCCTCTGAATTCAGCAATGCTAAGTGGCCGATTGCACTGTGGTCTTGTGTTATTCCAGGCTAAACACATTCTGGTGCCATTTTTACTGACTTGCACATTTGTATCTGGCAAGATCATTATGCATATCCTTAGCCTTACCGGCTAGGATTAGCTCAAAAACAGTCTCTCCCTCCCACACCAAAGAAAAAAAATAACATGAGAGACATTTTACCCTGGATAGTTATAACTCTACCTATGCAATACTGTGTCAAGAAATCCCATCGTCTATTGCTCATTGTAATTTCTAAGGAAGCCCTCCGTTCTGGACAAACAACCACATCCGTCCACCAACTTTTTCTACTGTGATATGAGTGCTAAAGAGAGGATTTGCTTTTAGCTTATGTATAATAATACTTTTATTTTTTGCTTTCCCGTTGTTGATTTTATTTTTGCTTCCCCATTGCAGATAGTACAGTAGACTAGCTGATCTTAAGGAACTCTAGCCAAAGATTTCAGAATCACCTGTAGTTGTCATTATAGCAGGCTTTGATAATGTGGTGTGCCAACATTTGTTGTAAGCCTCAGTCTTTACATCATCTGGGTCATGGTTGTCACTGTGAGAAGTGTAGTCACAGGTGGGTTTATTTTAGAGAGAACAGGAATAGGAAACATCTGCTCCATATACGTAAAAGCTGTCAAACACTACATGTTTTTATTACAGTCCCTGATGGTGCAGACCTACAATAATGTCATCTGGAGAAGATGTTGAGGTTTTGTCTGAAAGTGATGTTAGTTTAAAAACTGGATAAACAAATCTAATGTACACTGCAGTTAAATGAACACAGTGGAGAGAGTTCTGTTTCAGCCCTGAATTGCTTTGAAAAGATTTGTAGATTATATATTGCATGCAGACAGTTAAATGCATACATCTAGGCCATGAGTAAGGGCGCTGTTAGCATGTAAACCATGGTGTATTTTTAAAGGTTATTTCAGAAACGTGCAGATCAGAAATTGCATGTCAAATGTTTTGCAAGGCTGTTATCTTTCTTCAGGTTTCACAGCAATCCAGCCTCACGTGCTGTTGTAGTGGTATTTTGTTTTTTTGCTAAAAGTGACACTTCCTTTGCATCTTAACATTTTGTTCTAAATGATTTCACGCCCCCTCCTGCCAAGCGTGTGTGTGTGTGTGTGTGTGTGTGTGTGTGTGTGTGTGTGTGTGTGTGTGTGTGTGTGTGTGTGTGTGTGTGTGTGTCATACTGAACAGACTATTAGATATCTGTTGGTGGTTTAATTTTTTTCAGTATTAAAGCTTTCCTCCTCCCATTGCCATGGCACAGCATATATCATTTTTAAAGATACAAGCTGACCAGATTAGCCAAACAATTCCATTTGTTCAAGACAGTGCTCTGTACTGCATGCACGTTCTGCTGGTCATCTATAACAACATTACTCTTACCATATTTTGTATACATTCTGTAAATATTTGCAATCAGAATATGCTTCTTTCAATATACTATGTTGCACCAGTTTTGTTCAGATTTAATCCATCTGTAGCCTTCATAACTGAGACAGATAGACTAAAAGCAGAGAGTAACAGGAGTTGGGTCAGTTAGCAGGTGTACATTTGTTTGCATGCAAAGATTTGACAAAAAATAACTATTCTATGATTGCAGGATATATATTCTGGCACAGTTTTAGAGTATATAGTGATTTTGCTAGTCAGATACTAGCAGCCTGTGAGCAGCTCATGCAAATATCTTTAAAGAGCCTGTGAAATGGAAAACCCTTACCCTTTCATAACTTTGTAGTTTCTTAATATTTGATGTCCTTCAATTCGCATGTTGCAGTATTCTGTACTCTTGGGTTTCATCCTTTAGCTGCCTGAATGTCCAGCCAGTATTCAAAAGCTTGCAGTCATTGATAGGTGCATGGGACATCAGACGTGACTAGAGGTAAGTGGGCCATAAAAGTGACATCTGACCACACCATACCTCAGAACTGACGCCCCCCAGTCGGACCCCATTCCCAGGCCAAACTGTGTAAGTTCAGTGCCACCCAAGAAGATCCGTAATGTGAACATGTGGTGAAGGAGAGAGGGAAGGAATACTGCAACATGGAAGAGAAAGACATCTATGGTTATGGTAAGATTTTACACAACTATTCTATGTCCTTGTACTCACATGTTGCAGTATTCTGGACTCTTGGGTGAGTGCCAAAGCTCACTGTGAGGTAGAGGGTGGTGGCTTGAAAGAATTCTCCAAAAAATCCATGGAGGATTGCCCTGGCAAATCTGACCCCGGAGCTAGAAATTTGGTCTGATTTGTAATGCTTGGTGAATGTGTGGACAGATGTCCATGTAGCTGCCTCTAAAATGATAACAGTGTCTAATCCTTTAAAGAAGGCTCCTGACAAAGCCATGGCCCTAGTTGATTGAGCTGTAACCTTGGACCCCAAGGATTTCCCATGGTGTGCATAGCAGAAGGTAATTGCCCTTGAAATCCAGTTTGAAATTGCCTGTTTTGTTAAAGCTTTCCCCAGGGCCTTGGGGGTGGAAGGAGACAAACAACTGGTCAGATTTTCTGATAGACTAAGTCTTGTCTAAGTAGAACCTGAGCTGCCTGTGCACATTAAGGGAATGTAAGACTCTCTCACTGTCACTCTGAGGATGGGCAAATGAGGTGGGTAGGTGAATAGCTTGGTATAAGGAGAGCTTATTGACCACTTTGGGCATGAAGGAAGGATTGGTTCTAAGGACCCCATGGAAGGACATCTGTGGTTACGGTAATATTTTACACAACTATTCTTTATCCCTTGTGTTTTCTGATTGCAGATGTCCTTCAAGGATGCATCTGCAGTCCTTACAAATGGGTAGTCCTGTCGTCAGGCAGCCCTTCGGTCGGCCGGATTCCAAAGTCTGGGTCTGGCTTCGGCTGGTGTCGCACTTCACCCGACGTCATAGCTGCAGTTTTTCGGGTATAAAGGCATCAGCCGACGCCATCTTCCTCAGTCTTTCTTGCCGCGTGGCGCCCGAAGCAGAAGCTGTTCGCAAGTGCCGGTCGGTCAGAACCAGAGATTTCATACCGAATACTACTTCGAAGACTTCTAAAAAGCTAAGTACCCCGTTGGGGACTCTTTCTTGCCTCAGCCGATGTCAGAAAAAGTGAATAACTGTTTAACTTGTGGGAAACAAATACCTCATAGAGATTTCCACTTTTACTGCTTACCTTGTTTAGGCCCAGACCACGACGTAGCAGCTTGTCTAGCCTGTGCTTCTTTTAACCGACGGACGCTTAGACGTCGGTCAGAATTTGCAGAACAGTTTTTCGGCTCTGAATTTGCTTATATCATGCCGTCGGACCCTCCGACTTCACAAATTACCAAAAAAACGCAGGGAAAAGGACTGACACTCGCGGTCCGTGGTTTCGGCCGAAACCGCGGTTAAGCCAACCACGAGTGTCTCGGTTTCGGCTGAAACCGAGCAAGCGGTTCTTCCCCCGGCCGAAAACATGCCTTCTACCGAGGCCTCTTCTAGCCTGGTGGAATCGGCTTCTGAAATCCAACCTTCTGTTGCGGTTTCTCAGGAATTATCAGACACTATCCCCTTGGATATTTCAACCCCTGCACGTGGAGCTGCTAGGCCTCCTGCAGCCATGTCTATTAAGGCCTTTGCCAGGGCTAAAGCAGCTAAAGCTTCAAAAACGGTGCCTGTTAAACCCCCTTCTCACAGGCCCAGCACCAGTTCCCATATGCTTTCTTTGGCTGAGGATCTCATTTCTTTAATTCGTGGCTCCCAGCCTCATCCAGACAGGGCCTCTCATCCACCTCCTTAGAAAAGGCCTAGAGCAGAGCCCCCTGAACCAGTATCCACAGATGACTCCTCTGATGACTCAGAACATACAGACCCTCCTGAGGCTCCTTATTCCCCTTACGAAGACTCTGATGCTGAAGAGTCCATTCCTTCAGCCTCTCCACCTGAGGAATTTTCCTTTGGGGAAACCTTGCATGCTATGAGGGAACAATTTCAGTGGCAGGGCCAAGATTTCTCAGACTCCAGAAAAAGGCTTAGAACCTTTCTACATTTGCCACAGCATAGGCCTTTAGCTATACCTCCAGTTCTTTCTGTTGTAGATGATGCATTTAATGATGCTTGCACTGCTCCTGATTCATTACCTCCGGCCCCTGCTAAGCCCGATAGGTTCTACAGGGTCCCGGACACTCATCACCATTTATACAAGGCTCCTTTTGCAGATCCAGAAACTATCTCCCAGGGTCCTAAAGCTGTAGCAACTACATCTGCTAAAAAAACCCTCCCCTCTGAAAGGGAATCCAGATCCTTAGAGAGATGGGGTAAAAAAGTTTACACTTCTGCTACTTTGTCAGCTAGAGCTTTGAACTGCCAATTCCATATGATTCAATATCAAGAGTTTATGCTTGATCAGTTAACTAAAAAGCTGTCCTCTGAAGAATCTCTAGATAAAAAATATGTTCAGGAAATGGTACATAACATACAGCAGGTAGTAACCATTCTTTAAAATGTGGCTATGATGCACTGGAGGCTTCCTTTAGATCAGCCATGACTGGCACAGTTATCCGGAGACATGCATGGTTGAAAGAGCAGGCATTACCAGACCATGTCAAATCTAAGCTTTTGGATGCACCCATGGACAAGGTCAATTTATTTGGTTCCCCTGCACAGCAGGTACTAAAGAAGATGGAAGAGAAGGCTAAATCTGTACAAACAGTGAAAGATTTCTTACAGGTTCAACCTCCAAGGTTTAGCAGGAACTGGCCCTCCAAAAATTGGTCCTTTCCAGACTCCTCTAAGACACAGAGAGGCAGGAATAGGCGTTCAAGAGGCAGAAACCAATCCAGGGGTGCCTACAGGGGACGCCAGTGGCAAGGTAACAACCAGCGAGGCACGGACGCAGCCACCACCACTACAACAACACAATCACAGTGACTTGGATGTGGCACCGCCTACCAGGGAACAACTGGAAGCACCCTTAGGCGGAAAGCTAACCTTATTTTCAAAGAACTGGCATTGCATCACAAGGGAAAAATGGATTTTGCAAACTATAGACCAAGGTTACAGGTTCCATTTCCATACTCTACCAGGAAAGAGAGGAATGCCAAACCTACCACCTACTCAAAGGGCAGAAGCTCTAAAGCAAATATCTCAATTATTAAGAATGAGAGCTGTGGAAAAGGTACCATCTATGGAGCAAGGGAAGGGATTTTACTCCAGACTCTTCCTGGTACCAAGAAAAGAGAACAAATGGAGGCCTATTCTCGACCTGTCCGCTTTAAACACATTCCTCATTGTTCCAAAATTCAAAATGCTGACCCTACAGCAGCTTCTTCCCATGCTGGGCAAGGAGTCTTGGCTGGTAACTCTAGATCTCAAGGAGGCATACCTGCACGTCCCCATACGACCAATTTGCAGAAGATACCTCAGATTTCTTGCAGGATCAGAGCATTATCAATTCTCAGCATTGCCCTTTGGCTTATCTACTGCACCCAGAGTGTTCACGAAATGCCTGGCATCAGTAATTGCTCATTGCAGACTTCAGGGGATCCAAATTTATCCCTACCTGGACGACTGCCTGATTCAAGCGGACAACAGAAACAAACTAACAGAAGACTTACAAAGAGTCATTTACCTACTGCAAGCCCTGGGATATACAGTCAATATAAAAAAGTCAAGGCTGACTCCATCCCAAAGAATAACTTTTCTGGGTGCAGAGCTGGACACATCAAAACAAATGGCATTCCTAACTGCAGAAAAGCAAGAGCAACTACCTCTCTACTTCTTGGCATTAACAAAGCAGAACCATCTAACTGCAATAAAAGTACTGCAAGCCCTAGGTTTCATGGCATCCTGCATAATTCTGGTCCCTCATGCCAGACTGCATATGAGAAAGCTACAGTGGTACCTAAAGAATTTGTGGTCCCAACACAAGCACAGCCTAGAAACCAAAATTCCAATAATACAAGAAAAGACTGGGCAGTCCAACACAGAAATAAAAAATAGCCGACAAGCTATTCAAAAGTCCCAGTGGATAGAAATGACCGCACAGGCACAAAATACTGAAGATCTCTCTCTTTATTCTTGCACACAATAAAAACTGTTTCAGGTTAGGTTAAGCGCTTTCATCTACCAACGTAGATTTCATCAGAACCACTCTAACCATTGTTAACACCCTTTATATATGATATTCAATTCATTACATTAATTAAAAACACTCATACTTAACTTGTTAACATTTAAAGTGCACTGTGCTGGATTCCCTAATGGTAAACTGTGTATAATCT
This sequence comes from Protopterus annectens, assembly GCF_019279795.1. Classification (NCBI taxonomy): domain Eukaryota; kingdom Metazoa; phylum Chordata; order Ceratodontiformes; family Protopteridae; genus Protopterus; species Protopterus annectens. The sequence goes on from NC_056741.1 coordinate 1,407,316,651, forward strand.
AAAACTAATTTAAAAACTGCTTACTAACAAGACATGCTTTAAAAATATTAAAAACTACATATTTATATACATCTAATAATTCCCATATGTCTATAAAATACTAACATATAATTATTTTTGCTTGCTTTACATCATAATAAGTACTTTTATGCACAATAACAATGAAAAATGTAAAAAATAAACCAAGCACCCAGTTAACAGTCTAACATGGGTTTAATAGAAATGTAAAATTCCAATAATCCCATGCCTGAAACAAGAGTTCCTATGGTGGGCTCAGGCCTGTCAATCAAACAAAGGATTGCCCTTCTGCAACAGTCAACCAAGCCAAACCATCACGACAGATGCCTCAGACCTCGGTTGGGGGGCACACACGCTGGACAAGTGCATACAAGGCTTATGGACTCAAGACCAGCTGCACCTGCACATAAATCTAAAGGAAATGCTGGCAGTAAAATTGGCAATCCAGTCATTCAGACCATTTCTCCAAGAAGGTCAGTTGATGATAAGGACAGACAACACCACAGTTATGTGGTACATCAACAAACAGGGAGGCACACATTCATATCCTCTATGCCGGCTGGCACTGGACCTATGGGATGTGGCTCTGAGCTACAACATTCTGTTACAAGCAATTTTTGTACCGGGAAAAGAAAACATTCTAGCAGACATTTTAAGCAGAACTACCACAGATGCCCACGAATGGATGCTGCATCCGGACATCTTCAAAGCCATCACAAGAGAATGGGGATTACCACAAATAGACTTATTTGTATCCCCACTCAATCACCAGCTAAAGAAATTCTGCACAAGGACGTACCACCCACTTGCTTGGAAGGTGGACTCCCTATCTTTCAGTTGGAAAAACGTGACAGCTTATGCATTCCCACCACTTCCTTTGATGCACAAGGTGCTTTTGAAGATCAAAGAGGAACGTCCAAGGATCATTCTGATAGCTCCAGACTGGCCAAGACAACATTGGTACCCACTGCTGAGGAGCATGTCTCGGGAACAAATATGGACACTGCCCCTGATCCCATTGCTGTTAACACAGAACAATTACAACATCCTGCATCCAAACCTGAAAACTCTGCAGCTAACTGCCTGGAACATTACATAAGGACAATTAACCCAGATTTATCCCAAAGGGTTAAAGACATAATCCTTGAGGCTCGTAGACCTTCAACAAGAAAGAATTATGCAGCAAAATGGAAAAGATATCTCATTTGGAGTACTGCAAAAGGAGAAGACGTGGCGCTAGTAAACATAGCCAACATCCTGGAGTACTTGGCAGAGCTCTTCCATGCAGGCCTGTCCTATTCTTCCATCAAGATACATGCATCAGCTATTTCAGCAGAATACAGCTTGGATCCTCCTGTCTTCTCTCATCCTCTGCTCAGACAGTTTCTGAGAGGAATTAAAAATGTAAAACCTCCCAGGAAACCACCATTGCCAGCATGGGACTTGAACTTTGTGTTAGAAAAATTGACACTTCCCCCTTTCGAACCAGCAGCAACAGCAGAATTACAATACTTATCCTGGAAGACTGCTTTCCTACTGGCAATCACCTCAGCAAGAAGGGTCTCTGAACTACAGGCATTAATGGCAGTGCAACCCTTCCTGATCTTCCATCAAGATAGTGTCCATGAGAACAAATCCCACATTTATGCCTAAGGTGGTATCCAGAGTGTCTTTAAATCAGGCTATCCACCTACCCACATTCTTCCCCAACCCACAGAACAGGGGAGAAAGACTGTTGCATACCTTGGATGTACATAGGCAATTACGCTACTACCTGGACAAGACCAAGTCCAATAGAAAAACTGACCAGCTTCTGGTAGCATATGCAACAGGAAAGGAAGGAAAACCTATTTCAAAACAGACAATCTCCAAATGGATAGGAAATTGCATTAGATTTTGTTACTCCTACCATGGAAAGAAAACTCCAGAGAACATCAGGCCTCACTCCACAAGGGCTAAAGCCACTACCACAGCTTTCTTACGAGCAGTGGCTACCAAGGACATTATAGAGGCTGCTACTTGGACCTCCGTGCATACATTTGCCAAGCATTACAATTTACCTTTATACTCTAGATCCCGAGCAGGTTTTGCCACTGCTGTTTTGCAAGGGATCCTAACTACACCATAATCTCTACTTTTTCCTCCTCCCCTAGTTTAGCTATGGTATTCTACCCATTTGTAAGGACTGCAGATGCATCCTTGAAGGACATAGTACAGTTTTGTACCTACCATAAATGTAGATGTCCGATAGGAATGCATCTGCAGTCAGGATTACTCACCCACCTTCCCCTCTGTGGTACTCCTAGGGTATTTGCCATCCTTCAGCTAGCTTGGGGGGGATCTATTATGGTGTATTTGTTTGTATATATGTACATACATGCTTATTTTATGTGTTTGCTCTCTACTATTTGGAAACATTGGCATTTATCCAAATTTAGCCATCAAAGAGGGCACCTGGCATCTGGGGCAAGAAACACTGAGGAAGATGGCGTTGGCTGATGCCTTTATACCCGAAAAACTGCAGCTATGACGTCGGGTGAAGTGCGACACCAGCCGAAGTCAGACCCAGACTTTGGAATCCGGCCGACCGAAGGGCTGCCTGACGACAGGACTACCCATTTGTAAGGACTGCAGATGCATTCCTATCGGGCATCTACATTTATGGTAGGTACAAAACTGTACTTTCTAATTGTTTCTGTAAGTTATCGTTGTGGACTCTGAATGCGCTTGCTGCTTCATTTCATTGTGTGTTATTTTGCCATTTGCTTTGGTGGTGTGAATGAGTGGTTTCTTCCTTTTGCAGGGAGATTGCAAGTGCTCATATTGTTCTCACTAGAGTAGCCCTCTAAACATAACTGTAAATGTACTGTAAATTTACAGGCTTTGCACTTGAAAAGCCTAAATTAAATTTATTTATTTGCATTTCTTGACTGACAAAGTCTGACTGAGTATATTGCTCTTTTAGGGGTTCTGAAAAAAACATCCACAGTATACAGTTGTATGTAAATAGTGAAAGTAAAGCAGATCGATTACAACAAAGTCAAATATAGCAGCACAATATCACTCTTATTAACAGCAGAATACTTTGCATTGCACTTACGAAAACAACCTATGAGACTGTGCTACAGTGTGATGGTGCACAAGATTTCTAAAAACTGCATATATTTAAGTACTACTTCTAGGAACAGCAGGTAAGAACTGATAGTCAACTCATCAACATATTGCATTAAGGTAGCATTTTATGCAGCATTCACTAGGTCAATAGCAAATATGTTGAATAGTAAAGGTTCTAATATTGATCCACTGGGCTCGCCAACAGTTATACGTACGAATGGAGAGAGGAAGTTTTGCCATTTGACAGATTGTGTACTGTTATCAAGATAGTTCTGGAACTCTGATACTGAATATATGAGATGCCAAAGTGCCGAAGTTTTTAGAGGGGTACTGAATTGAAAGACTTGGATAAATCAAGAAATACAAAGATGACAACTTTACCTCAATGACGACTGTGGTTCGCTGCATTAAGCAAGGCTGTGTCTGTGCTGTGATATGGCCAGAAGCAATGCTGGGTTGGGGTTAGTAAATTATTCAGTACTGAACCAAATGGGACTGGATTTATTTTTCTAGTATTTTTGATAATGGGGGAAGGACATCTGTAGATCACCGTTTGTCTAGTAGTAGATGCTAGTTTGTTTCCAGGTGGGAGGTACACAAGCTTCAACTATGGATCTATTAATTGGTATAGCAACTGGCATGCAATAGCATCTGCTGCTAGTTTAAGGTATTCGGTTGGTGGTGTTATTTAAGGATTTTTTTTTTGATGAATAATATTGATACTGGTTTAAGTGAGAATGTGTTGGGGGTGTTATTTATGGAGGGTGTGTCATTAGAAATGGAGGTTCTAGATGTATATGCTAAGTGATAGGTGACATGTGGGAGCTAAGGAAGTAGTTGGTTTAATTGGGGAAGTGGTTGTTGTAAAGTACAGGTTAAAATTGGTGATAGGAGACTTGGCTGGGGTGTTTTCCTGGTTTTAGCAGGCTATGGAATGTGACACAAAATTATATTAAATTCTTTTTTCTTGGTGTTGATAAAAGTATTTTTTGTCAACTGTAACATTGCTTTGGCCTGATTTCTTAAATACAACTAATGATGTCCTTTGTGTTTCACTGTTGCAGTCATTACATTTGAGTAATCTGCTGGCAGGTTGCCCTCAGTCGGCCTGAATTCCAAAGTCTTGGGTCCTGCGTCGGTTGCTGTCTCTTCTTCCATGATGTCAGGTCGTCAGGGGTATAAAACAGGCAGCCAACGCCATTTTCTTTAGTCTTTCTTGCCTCGCAGTGCCTGAAGCAGAAGCAGATCACAAGTGCCGGTCAGCCCACTCCTGAAATTTTTCGAATTCGAGTTTCAGAACCGAAGTTTTCACTAAAGCTAAGTACCCCATTGGGGAAACTATTTCTTGCTCCATTCCGATGTCAGTAAAAGTTAATAACTGCATTACTTGTGGGAAGCAAATACCTCATAAGGATTCCCATTTGTACTGTATTCCTTGCCTAGGCCTTGATCATAACGTACCTAGCTGTCGGTTTTGTGCTAAATTTAACCAACGCACTATTAAGCGTCGGTATATCTTTGCCTCAAAATATTTTAGAAACAGATTTAACTATCCTGAAGTGTTGTCGGATAGCAATCCGACTACCGGAGTTCACAAAAAACTCAAAGAAAAGGACAGAAACAAGACCATCGAGATCCAAAACCGACGACGAAGCTTCTCCTAAGCCAGTTGCCGGTTCACCGGTACTCAGTGAGGAGCTTTCGCAGCCCTTGATACCCGCTACTTTCAAGTCGCAGGCCTCTACCGAGACCCATGTGGAGTCTGGCACGCTGCGAGATTCTCAAAGCATTGTACCCGCGGATGTCTCTCCCTCGGATGGGGCCAGAGCCGCTGAGCAGGCACCGACTTCTGAGGGTGTTTTCAGGCCTCAGTATTTTTATATAAAACCGACGCCAGCTTCAAAATCAAAGACAAAAGCAACTTCTAAAGCTAAAATAACTGACGCATGAGCCACGTGCTCAGGCCTCTATGCCCAAAAAGCAGATGATCAAAATGGCTGAAGACCTAATTACCTTGATCAGGGGTTCCCAAACCCCTCCTGATAAGAGGTCCAGGCAAGACACTGATTATGAATCTTCAGATCAGGTTTCTATTTCTTCTGATTCCTCCTCTGATCAGGAATTTTTCTGTACCACCCTATGAGGATTCTGATGCAGAGGAATCTATCCCATCTGCATCTCCTCCTGAAGATTATTCCTTTGGAGAAACCTTGCATACTTTGAGGGAACACTTTCACTAGGAGAGTCAAGATTTCTCAGAATCAAAAAAGAGGCTTAGGGATTTCCTTCTTCTCCCTCAGCACAGGCCTTTAGCCATACCTCCTGTTTTAGACATTGTGGATGATGTGTTTTCGGCGTCAGGCTTGACTCCAGACTCCTTACCTCCGGCTCCAAGCAAGCCAGACAGATATTACAGGGTTCCTGACTCACAGATTTTTATTTAAAAACCCTGTTGCTGACCCTGAAACTATTTCACAGGGTCCAAAAGGTGTAAAGGCCTGAACAGCAAAAAATCCTACCCCCTTTGATAGAGATTCCAGGGCACTGGATAGATGGGGAAAGAAAGTTTATACATCAGCAACCTTGGCAATTAGGGCTTTAAATTGCCAGTTTCATATGCTCAAGTATCAACAGCATGTTATGGGATTACTGAAACAGAAAATTATGTTGATTTCTGAATGTGCAGAAAATAAAGAATTACAGGAATTATTGCATGCAGCAGAAGAAGTTGGAAAACATACTTTGCAATGTGGTTTTGATTCCTTAGAGGCCTCCTGCAGGGCCGCAGTTACTGGATCTGTGATTAGGAGGCATGCCTGGTTAAAAGAACAAAATTTGCTTGATCATGTTAAAGCTAAATTACTAGATCCACATTTACAGCATGATTCTCTGTTTGGTATTAAGGCAGAGGAGGTTTTAAAGAAAATGGAAGACAAAGCTAAGTCTATGCAAACTGTAAAAGACTTCTTACAAGTGCAGCCACCAAGATTCAGTAGACACTGGCCTACAAAAAATTGGTCCTTTCCTATGTCCGACAGAGCTCCATGGGGCAAATCCAGGAGCACTAAAGGTTCTAGATACCAGTCACAGGATTCTTACAGGTCAAAACAATGGGGTGCTTCTACCTCCAAATCTGGAGGAAATACAGCGCAACACTACAGTAAGCAGTCTCAATGACTTCCCTCTGCCATCACCAAGCATTTATCTTTTGGCAGAAACCTTAGGGGTAAAATTAGCGCTTTATGCTCAAAATTGGCAGTTAATAACCCAGGACAAGACGGTGTTAAACATAGTATCTCAGGGATAGAGATTCCACTTCCACACTCTGCCAATTCCAAACGGTTGGCCAGATCTGCCAAAAAATCAATGGGCAGAGGCACAGAAACAAGTTACGTCCCTCATGGATATGGGGGCTATTCAGCCAGTGCCAGAAAAGGAAAAAGGACAAGGGTTTTACTCAAGACTGTTTTTGGTACCCAGAAAAGACAAGGCCTGGCGCCCAATACTGTATTTATCAATTTTGAACACGTTCCTGGACATTCCAAAATTCAGAATGCTAACTTTGAAGCAGCTTCTGCCCATGCTGGGCAAGAACGCTTGGCTAGTGACTTTAGACTTAAAAGAGGCATACCTGCATATCCCAATAAGGGAATCGTGCAGAAGATACCTCTGTTTCAAGGCTGGCTTTATGCATTACCAATTCTCTGCACTACCCTTTGGCTTATCTACTGCGCCCAGGGTCTTTACAAAGTGCCTGGTACCAGTAATTGCATTTTGCAGACAAAGAGTTATACAAATCTACCCTTACTTGGATGACTGTCTAATTCAGGCAGAGAACAAGGATATTCTTCATCAGCATCTGGCGTTTGTGAAAAGGCTTCTTACATGCCTAGGGTACACAATAAACGAAAAGAAATCACAACTGGTACCCTCTCAAAAAATTACATTCCTAGGTGCAAACTTGAATACAGCTGCCCAGATGGCTTTCCTCACGCCAGACAAACAAAGGCAACTGACTATTTACTTCAAATAGATGGCAACAAAAAAACAGTTATCTGCAAGACAAATTCTGCAGGTTTTGGGGTTCATGGCATCCTGCATTCTACTGATTCCAGATGCAAGACTGCATATGAGGAAACTACAGTGGTACCTAAAAAGTTTATGGAGTCAGCATTGTCGTAGCCTGGAAACAATGATTCCTCTCATTCCCTGCCTACAACAGGAGTTTCTTTGGTGGGCAGAGACATGTCACCAAAACATGGGACAGTCCTTCACTCTACTACCTCCTGCCAACCAAACTTTAAATACAGACGCATCGGACTATGCATGGGGGGCCCACATGGCGGGAAGATGCATTCAGGGTATTATGGACCCCAAAACAAATGCATCTGCATATCAACCAAAAAGATGTTAGCAGTTCAAAATGCCCTGACAGCCTTCAAGGACTTACTTCATCCAGGACAACTACTGATAAAGACGGACAACACCACAGTTATGTGGTACATAAACAAGCAGGGGGCACACTCTCATACTCCCTTTGCAGACTAGCCATGGCATTGTGGGATGCAGCCTTGACTTACCGAGTACATCTTCAAGCTCAATTCCTGCCAGGAAAGCAAAATACTCTGGCAGACGACTTAAGCAGAAACCTTATGGACCCTCACAAGTGGAAATTGGATCCACAAGTGTTCCGCATGATAACAAAGAAATGGGGGAGCCCGGACATAGACCTTTTTGCCTCTCCTCAGAATTATCAACTGGACAAATTCTGCACAAGGACTTATCACAGAGAAGCATGGAAAGTGGATGCCCTATCCTTCAGTTTGAAAAACCTATCAGTTTGCACCTTTCCTCCTCTGCCTCTTCTTCCCAAGGTCCTACTAAAGGTCAGACAAGAAAAAACAAAAATGATACTAATTGCCCCAGACTGGCCCCGCCAACACTGGTATCCAATCCTAAGGAATATGTCTCAGTTCCCAGCTTGGAACTTGCCTCAAATACCACACTTACAGTCTCAGTAAATCAATCAGGTCCTGCACAATCAGCTCCAAACACTGAACCTGGCAGCATGGCTGATCATGTAGTTATTCAAATAACACCTCTCAGTAAATCTGTGATGGATGTCATTTTGGAAGCCAGGAGGCCCAGTACTAGAAAATCCTATGCTGATAAATGGAAGAGATTATGTGCTTGGAACCAAGCACAAGGAACTGACACAGCAGAGCCAAATATTCCTCAGATTTTACAATACTTGACTGAGATACTTGACAAAGGCCTATCTTTTTCATCAATAAAAATCCATGCCTCTGCCATCTCGGCTCATTACAACACAGAACCACCAATCTTTTCTCACCCTTTGCTAAAACAGTATCTTAGAGGGGCCAAATTTAAGGCCTCTCAGAAGATCACCAATTCCTGCATGGGACCTCAATTTTGTGTTGGAAAAGTTCACCCTGCCTCCATTTGAACCAGCTGCTACTGCATTTTTACTGCATTTATAAAGTTTTTGTCATGGAAAACAGCTTTGCTCCTGGCAATTGCTTCAGCAATAAGGGTTTCAGAGCTACAGGCTTTCAAGGCTGTGGAGTCTTTTATCATATTTTACCCAGACGGTGTCCCTCAGGACCAATCCTTCCTTTATGCCTAAGGTGGTTTCCAGTGTGGCTCTTAACCAAACTATTCATCTGCCAACTTTTTATCCAAATCTGCAGAACAAGGGGGAGCGGATTCTACATTCTGTGGACATACACAGACAACTAAGATTTTATTTGAGCAGGACTAAAGCTCAAAGAAAATCTGAGCAGCTACTGGTGAAATTTGCTGCAGGATCAGAGGGAAAGGCTATTTCAAAGCAGACTATTCAAAGTGGATAAGCCACTGTATTTGTTTCTGCTACTTACATCATGGTAAACCGGTGCCCAAGGGCATTAGGTCCCATTCCACCAGGGCTGCAGCTACATCAGCAGCTTTTCTCAGAGGGGTACCAACCAAAGACATTCTAGAAGCTGCTACTTGGAGTTCTGTTCATACTTTTACAAAGCATTTTCGTTTGCCTCTCCAAATGTAATGACTGCAACAGTGAAACACGAAGAACATAGTACAGTTGTGTACACTTACCATAAATGTAGATGTTCGAGTGTATTCACTGTTGCAGTCCAGGTTACCCACCCGCCATCCCCCTTTTTATTCTGGAGCCTCTCTTTCCTTCACTATATTCTACAGCCTTTGTGGTGTATTTGCTTTTAGATGAAGGTAAAGTTTATGTTGTTGCATGTATATATAGTTTATATATATTTTTGCTCCCCATTTGGGGGGCACCTGACATCTGGGGCAAGAAAAACTGAATAAAATGGCGTCGGCTGCATGTTTTATACCCCTGACGACCTAACGTCATGGAAGAGGAGACTGCAACCGATGCAGGACCCAAGACTTTAGAATTCAGGCCGACTGAGGGCAACCTGCCAGCAGATTACCCAAATGTAATGACTGCAACAGTGAATACACTCAAAGATCTATATTTATGGTAAGTGTACACAACTGTACTTTGCTGGTTATGTTGAGTTTTGTTGGTATGATGTATGTTCCGAGCTTGAGCACCTTAATAAATGTGAGGTTAAATGGCAGTTGTTGCTTAATGCAATGAAAGCCCCGGGTATTGATGAAGCCTACTGTATAAATTGTCTTTTAAAACTAAAGCATTTAGAGATTTGATTCTGTATGATGTTTTAGGAATCAGTTTTTATATTATGAGTGATGTTTTACATTTATTTACTGTTGCCTTTTAAGGAATAATTCTTGTACAGTATGAAGTTTGATATGATTGGTGGATTTTGGTTTTGGAGGGGTATTTAAATGTTGATTGATTGATGATGGTTATTCTGGAGAAGTTTATTAATTTAAGAGACAAAAGCGCTTAATGAATAAAGTATTTTGCTGAATTGTTTTGTTGCCTGTCTCAATTAGAACACCACAAAGGGATTTTACAGTTTTGATTTTATGTTCCGAGCTTTATTGGTATGACACAATTTGTTTTGTTTTTATATATAACCAGAGGGCTGGGTCACTGACCCTTTTCTTCCTTAGGAATGATTGTCAATTAAGGTAAGAAAGGTGCTGTTATAGTGGTTGATGGCCATGTCTAGATGGAAGAATTTCAGTAGATTCCAGATACATTGCTTAAGAGTGAGAGTAAAGATGTCCCTGAAGAATCTCAAAAGGTTTTTACATAATTAAACTGAGTCTATTTTGGAGGAATCTATTGGCAGAAATGGAGTCGATATCAAAGCATCTGGCAAGGTACCAACAGCGGCCAAAGCCGTATGCTTGTTTGTTAGAATCCAGTGGAGGGTGGAATGGGTACTAGTGATTGTTATATCTGGTGGGTATAGGAGAATCCAAATAGGTTTGCGTAATGGGACATGTCAAGTTGAAATTCAGGTCACATAAGATTAAAGACTCCTAGTTATTATGTTAGGATAGCCAGGATAGGATGTGAAATTAAAAAAATGAGGTGGCGTGTATGTTCAGAGTGCCACACAGATAAAATAATGTTATTTATTGTAATTACTGTAGGAGTACCCCAAGCAGAACATATTTAGTGTAGCTGCTGGTTGTATAATAAGGTATCTGTATCCTTGTACATGATTTAAGCTCGAGCTGTCTACTGGCCAAAAATGTTAAGTTTGAAGTGATACTGCACCGAGAAAAACAGAGAAGTTAACACAATGCTAGTGATATTTGGCATATTACTCTGCCAGATATCAATCAGTAATTCCAACAAATAAAGTGTCTGTTATCAGCATACTGTGGGTGTACAAAATATTTGGCCATGAGCTCCTGGAAAGCTGAAATGTTAAAACTATTTTAATTCGTTATTGTTAACAATCAGTTCTTATTTGGCAAGCTCTGCTAGTATATAAAAAGATAAATCTCAAGTATGAACGGGGTGGGGGGGCACCAGTTGCAGATGGCTTGGGGAGCAGAGGAATGATGAGATGTTAAAGCTCCTCATCTCTCCTTGAGGGAGGGTTAGGAAGTGCATGATGGGGTACATGCTTCATGGTAGAATCCACCAGTGGAGTGTGGGGATCGCACAAATTTACCATCCACAAAGGGTCAGGGCCAGGATTACAGTGCATGTGAAGGCATTAACACCAGTTGCAAGGCCCACTGCATGCCATCCTTTGGACAATTCAGACATTGGTGGGAGGTAAAATAAAAGAAAACCCTTGACAGCTGCCTGAATATTGGTTCCTGCAATACACTCTCATGCAGTTGGTAGTAAGGGGGGACCAATTGTTACAGAATGTGATGGTCAGCAAGTAGCAAAAGAAAAAGGAAGAATAAGGTGTTGTTTGCATGTAGTTTAGTAGCATTGTCAAGTCTTCAGGAGAGTCATGTCCACAAGATAGAAACGTAAGAATTTTGCATACTTTGTTTTTGACTGCAAGCTGCAGCCTTGACAACTGCTTGTGGTATTTCATAGTGTAGGCTGATTAGTGTTATGATTCATGAAATAAGAATTACGGTCTGGCAAGGACTTGTGCTGAGCAGTGGTGCTCCAGATAAGCTACAAGATTCAGGACTACTACAAACAGATCCATCTTGATTAATTACTGAGTTGCACTAATCTAGTGATCTAAGCTAAACTGCCAAGTAGCTTAGCTCAGTGCTCACATGCTCACCTGGTACTAACATTGGGAAGTGAGCTGTTGATACTTTGGACATACATAAATGTAAATGTATAATAAAAAATTAATGTTGCATTTGGAAACCTTCCATAGCCGCAGAGTGCAGTTACTACAACGATCTAGTATCTTCCATGGAATATGGGCTCAAAAAGTATGTTGCACGTGCCCACATCTCAGTGTGAAACTGAGTCACTCAATGTTTTTGAATCTGGCATTTACATTGCTTCGTAGCATTATTTTTTTGATTGAAAATGGCCATTATATTTTGCATGTAGCCATAACTACTACTTGTAGCTAAGCACACAGACCTTACAGAGTCCCATCCTTTGTCTAATAGCTGCATTGCTCCACATTCCTAAAGCCAGACATTGCTTTGTATAAAGTCTGGTGCAGTACCTGCCTTTTTCTCCATTGTGCCTCTTTGGTGTATTTGTATTCTCAACTCACTTCTCGTGTAGGTTTTGCTGTTAGAGGAGTATGGCTGTCTGCAAGCCCTCCAGGATTTCCTTCTATCAGAAAATAACAGTTTTACAGCAAATCCAGCTACCGAGTGTTCAACCTCTTTCAGCAATCTAATGTCCTCAGCTGATTTAAAACCTTACTCCAGATCAGTTTGTTTCTGTAATCATACCCATGCATATACATATGCACACTCTAGGAGTGTAATGATTTGACCAACATCCTTTATATGCATTTTGTATCCCCGAGTGACTAATCTCAGGACTACAGTGATGTGGTATTGTATTTAATTCTAATACTGTTTCTGCTTTACTGTAGTCTCATCAGGCATAAATCATTGTTATTTGCAAATTTCAGTACTGAGTCAGCAACTAGAAGTGTATTCGACAACACTTTTATATGTTTGCATAATATCCTCTGTGATTCTTGCATTTCCTCTGCACTATGCATTTAAACAGAGAGTTTCTGTTTAGAGTACTCACAGTTTTCAAACTCAAATGTTCATGTATGTATATATACAGTGGATATAAAAAGTGTACACACCCCTGTTAAAATGCCAGGTTTTTGTAATATAAAAAATGAGACCACAATAAATAATTTCAAAACTTTTCCCACCTTTAATGTGACCTATAACCTGTACAATTCAATTGAAAAACAAACAAATCTGTTAGGGAAAAAAATATAAAAGATAAAAAAACGTACAATAAGCTGGTTGCATAAGTGTGCACTCCCTTAAACTAATAATTTTTTGAAGCACTTTTTGATTTAATTATAACATTCAGTCTTCTTGGGTAGGAGTCTATCAGGATGGCACATCTTGACTTGGCAATATTTGCCCACTCTTCCTTGCAAAAGCGCTCCAAATCTGTCAGATTGTGAGGGCATCTCTTGTGCACAGCCTTGTTCCGATCACCCCACAGATTTTCTATTGGATTTAGGTTTGGGCTCTGGCTGGGCCATTACAAAACTTTACATGTCTTCTGGTGAAGCCATTCTTTTGTTGATTTAGATGTATGCTTAGGGTCATTGTCGTGTTGAAAGATGAAATTCATCTTCAGCTTTCTAGCAGACGCCTGAAGGTTTTGGGCCAAAAGGCGACATTTCCTGCCATGCCATCCCTAAAGAACATACATGTCCTAGGTTACTCTGCAGTCCCAGGGTGTAGTGTGCACGCTGCTTGCTCGGCTTCAACACCCTCTCCGTCCTGAAACTAAAGGAACCCTCTGTATCTCTGACACCTTCTGCTGGACCAGGTTTCCCCAGAGGAGAAGTGTTTTTTGCTACTGCTAAACCTAATCTTGCTTGGCTTCAACACCCTCCCCATCCTGAAACTAAAGGAACCCTCTGTGTCTCTGACATCTTCTGCTGGACTAGGTTTCCCCAGAGGACAAGTGTTTTTTGCTACTGCTAAAACTAAATCTTGCTCGGCTTCAACACCCTCCCCGTCCTGAAACTAAGGGAATGCTCTGTGTCTCCGACACCTTCTGCTGTACCAGGTTTCCCCAGAGGACAAGTGTTTTTTGCTACTGCTAAAACTAAATGTAAGCTCCTGCAGGCTATAATTACTTGTTGTACTAGACTTGATACTGTATAATATGCCCTGATAGCGTGCACACTCACAGGGACTATACCTCCTCTACGTCCTCTCGGCTGCAACCCTGTACTTCTGCCAGTAGGTGGCTGCAAAGCTCCATTACTCTCCCCCTCTTTCTCTTTTGAACAGGATTACTGTTCGTTTTTCTCTAGATGCCTGCTGTTCAGTTACTGAGTGCAGTTCTTACCTGCTCCAACTGATACTTTTTCCCTGCTCACCTCAACTGGGGGTGGGGTGTTCCTACCTATATTTGCAGTTCCCTCCCAAGCTCTGTCCTTACCCTCTGTCCCATCATACAGTTCTCTACCTAACCTATCACAACTCCCAACCTCCTCCCCCACCTCCCAGCTCTTCTTGAATCAGGCATTTCCCGCCACGCCATCCCTAAAGAACATACATGTCCGAGGTAACTCTGCAGTCCCTGGGTGTAGTGTGCACGCTGGTAAGTCGTTTTTATTTTACTATCGGCTCAGTGCCCTCATAACTACGTGTGTACAGGCTTTCTATTTCATACTGTATACTGAGCAATTATGTAGAGTGTGCTCCGGTAAGGCGTTTTACTTGTTTCCTGTATTTTGACCTGCTTGCTATGCTCCTTCATACCTTATACTCGTACAAACTGCGTAGAGTGTGCGCCAATAAGGTGTTTTACTTGTTCTGGTACTGTACTATGCCTAGATATTGGGCTGTGAAATGCATAGTTTCGCTAGGTAACTAGTGCTGAAATACATCTTTTGAGTGAACTGTGTATTACTCCTTGCTCTTAGATATATGTTATGAGCGTATCGCTTGCCACCAAACGCGGTCTGGCTTAGTTGCAGTTCACCAACAGACACACATGTACTCGCCTGTGGCTAAAGCAATTTGCCTTAGTTGCATTTCACTGGCCATCTCACACGCATTTCTCAGCTATTTCACCTCTGCTTCAGTCAAAAATGAATGTGGCGTTAGCTGTCTTCCATTTGACTGTTTAGCGATTTATTTGCTGTTATTGCCTTCCATTTGACTATTTAGCAATTTCTTTGCTGTTATTGCCTTCCATTTGACTATTTAGCGATTTATTTGCTGTTATTGCCTTCCATTTGACTATTTAGTGATTTATTTGCTGTTTCTGCTGATAATGAAGTCTGGAATTTTTGCATTACTTGTTGGAACCTGAAATTATGTTATGTTTTAACAATTATACGTGTTTCTGCTGTGCTACTTTGCCCTAATGCTCTGTATACTACCTTCACGATCCTTCTGACTCTCTGCTGCCTACTACATGCACTAGTGATTTATTTGCTGTTTCTGCTGATAATGAAGTCTGGAATTTTTGCATTACTTGTTAGAACCTGAAATTATGTTATGTTTTAACAATTATATGTGTTTCTGCTGTGCTACTTTGCCCTAATGCTCTGTATACTACCTTCACGATCCTTCTGACTCTCTGCTGCCTACTACACGCACTACCTCAGCCATCAACCAGGGGCGGCCTGTGCTATTGGACTGCCGGACTGCAGCCCCCTCAACAAAAAGAACTAAAAATAAATAAAAAAAAAAGTTTTAAAATTCACAGACTTCACGCATGCGCAGTAGTCCAGACTACTGCAAGTCTACTGCGCATGCTCCAGGCAGTCCTGGTAGGGAAACATGAGGAGATGTCTGTGCACTTTTAAAGTGCACAGACTCGCTGGGAAAGCATCTGGGCTGGACTGCAACACCAGCAGTCAGTCTCACGTCGTCGGGAAGGGTTTGGATCTCACAGGTCTTTGGATTATAGGGTTTGGATCTCGGGAATCTCGCAGGTCTTTGGATTATTGCGTGGGCATTTGGATATACATTACGGAGAATGGACAGCCAGGACAGGTAAGTGTGCTAATTATTTTATTACTGTTTGAATGTATACTGGACTGATGCTTTGTAGTGTGTGTGTGTTAATTATTACTATTTGAATGTATGCTGGACTGTGTGTGATTATGCTGACTGGTTAGGTAGGGGAGGGGTGTGTGTGTGTGTGTGTGTGTGAAAATGCCCTAGGTGCTCATGGTGGTGTGGTAGGGAATACCTCAGGCTTGAACCCTGTACCCTGTATGCAGGTGTTAAAGACTTGAGTTCCCTACCCACCACCATTTGTAAAAAAAATTGCAGATTTTTGCCTCATATTTGATCTGATCTGTTCCTCATAATATCTGTGGTTTGTAAATATTGCAATGCTTGATATTTGATGGTGTAGTAGTAGCATTGTTGCCTCACAGCTGCAGGTTTTCAGGTTTGATTCTTGGCTGGGGTTCCTTCTTTGTGGGGTCTGTTATCTTCTCCCTGTGTTTGTGTGGGCTTGCTTTTATTTGTTGGTGCACTGGTAGCATTGTTGCCTCACAGCTGCAGGTTCTCAGGTTTGATTCTTGGCTGGGATTCCTTCTTTGTGGCGTCTGTATCTTCTCCCTGTGTTTGTGTGGGTTTGCTTTTGTGTCCTCCCATGTTACAAAGACATGTCTGCATTATTTCTTCCTCGGCCTCTGCTGAAAATTGTTTTTTTGTTCCAAGTCAGACTGTCCTGATTAACAAATGTTAAATAAAATTGACAGGCATTTGAATTTC
This sequence comes from Protopterus annectens, assembly GCF_019279795.1. Taxonomy (NCBI): domain Eukaryota; kingdom Metazoa; phylum Chordata; order Ceratodontiformes; family Protopteridae; genus Protopterus; species Protopterus annectens. The sequence goes on from NC_056741.1 coordinate 1,407,333,106, forward strand.
AGACTTCAGGTTTCTGAATGTTTAATTTCTTATATATTTGATGGTGCAGTGGCAGTATTGTTACCTCATAGCTACAGGGTTTGTGGTTTGATTCTTGGCTGTGGAGTCTCCATCTTATCTCTGTGTTTGTGTGGATTTGCTCTGGTATCCTGCCATTTTACAAAGACGTGTCTACAGTATTTCTCCCTGGGCCTCTGCTGAAAATTGTTTTTGTTCCATCAGAAGTAAAATTGACAGGCATTTTGAATTTCATACTTCATAGTCTTCAGAAAATACATAGTAAAACAACTTTTTATTCTAGCAATAAATATATAGTAACACAACCTTTTATTATAGCAATTTTTTAAGTTTATAAGATGACTATTTGAAAATTTTCCTTATTTTTGGGATTGTAATACCCTGTTAGTGGCTTTGTCCAGGTTTTTTGTGCTAAGGTTGACAGCTATGGCAAGAACTGAATTCACTGAATATGTTTGAGGGCTGTATTCCCTCATTACTGGGTTTGTCCAGGTGTTTTGTGCTAAGAGGTTGACAGCTATGGTGAGAACTGAATTCATTAAATGATAGCCAATTAAGTTTCAGTTTTCCTCTCGTTCACAAAACAGCTGATTTGGCGTAGTGGTATGTTGCTGTTGACTGTTTTGCACAGGGACCTTGTCTGTAAAATGTACAGTGGTAACACAGCATTTTTCTTTCACAAAGCAGGTGATTTGGCATTGTGGTATGTTGTTCTGACTCTTTTTTGCACAGGGACTTTGGCAGTAAAATGTATGGTGGTACCGTGGTAACACAGCATTTTATTCTAGCAGCTTTCCAAGATTATACAAGCAATGTTTAATGTATCCCTGGTTTTTGCCCTTTTGACCCACCACAATAAATTTGGCTTTTTCCAGACTTCTTGTGCTGCGAAGTTGAGATGCAGTTGAGTATTGAGTAGATTTTACAAGGAGCTGAGAGCTGCAGGGGAAGAGAACTTTAGTGCTAATAGCACAACAGGCTGTGCGCTTGCTTTTGATGCAGAAAGTTGTTGGTTCTACTCCCATAAGGGTTGAATGCTGCCGTACTGAAAGTTAAGATACTAATTATGAGCCTGTTATCAGTTTGCCATCCATTTCCTATTGCAACATTACTAGCTTATTTTTAATGTAATTTAGGCAATTTATTCCATAGGGGCATCAGACACTTTATTGCTCGATGAAACCATGAAATATAAAGGTGATTGCTAGCACCAACCTCTTTATTACAGATTTATTTAACTTGGAATTATTTAGATGACTTTTTTACTACTTCAGAGATTGTGCATATTTACTGATAATGGTGGACTGTAGAATTGTGCATATTTACTGATAATAGTGGACTGTAGAAGTTTGAGTAGACTTTTATGATGGAAATGTTCTGAATTGGACAGTTTTGTTTCATTGTTTACTGGAAAAATGTTCAAAGCAATAGGAAGGTGTATCAAAGAGCACATGTATGTTTCATATGCAAGGGCCCTATGATTTGAAAACAGCCCAGAATTAATTTTTATCTGCCACGAGTAAAATGTATTTTCATTGAATGTGGATTTTAATGTTGTTTCAGTGAATATGAGTTTCAAGGGCAGAGAAGGTTTAACGCCAAGTTTGTTTAGCAGATGTTTTAGTGTTTGTGCTGTAAAATGCAAAAATAAAACTTTCAAATGAAGTTCAAATCATCATAGAAGTAAATCAGTATGCACATTAGTGTTTATGGTAAATGGAGTGAAATAGCAAAGTAATGGATCATTGGAATGGCTGCAGGGAGGCTCCATTCGACCAGGGTTTTGTGAGGGGGAAGGGCGGCAAACTTAGACAGCCCCAGCTGAACCATACCTCCCAACTGTCCAGGTTTTCAAAGAATGAATAGATTTTTTGCTTTTTATTTTTGATTTGTTCCTCATAAAAAATTGTGATTTTCTGGCAAATCATTTAGGAATTAAGTCACTAAATAATGACACACCTAGTTTCAAACTTCATAACCTTCAGAAAAATGCATGCTAAAGTAAGACCTGTTCTATCAACTGTCCCAGTTTATAGAAGAGCATTTTTTAGTACTGTTTATATGTTCCCCCCAATATATTTGGCCTTCTCCAGATTTATGTCCCAGTTTATACAAGAGCAATTTTTAGTACTGTTTGTTCCCCCAATATATCTGGCCTTGTCCAGATTTATTGCATTAACAGGTTGAGAGGTACATGCAAATAAGTTGCTTTATAGAATTAGGCATAGTCAAACCTCTGAACTGTCCCTGATTTTGACTCAAAATGTTGCTCTTCCCCTAATGATCCCTCTGCAAAATAGCAATTTTGGAAGAAAACATGGAGGGTTTATAATTAAGAAATAACTGTAATAATCAGATTACTTTTATGTCAGAAATGCATGTAGATTATTTTATTTTGTCAGCTGCTCAAGTTAGCAGTACCAATATTAAAGTGTCCCTTCTTTGACAGGTTCCCATCTGTATTGTTGTTGCTATTTTATATTTTTACATCACATTTTTTGGTCCATTTTTCATAAAATTGTGTTTTTTTGGCAAATTAGTGACAAATAATTAAAGACTGAAGTTAGAAAATAATGACAGACATTTGAGTTTCAGATTTCATACCATTCAGAAAATTCATACTAATGCAAGACCTCTATTAGCTTTCTAAGGTTATAAGAGCGATATTTTAAAAATTGTCCTTATTTTTGGGCCTTTGTCCCATTTCTTTGTATGGCTTTGTCCAGATTTCTTGCTCTGAGGTTGAGAGGTATGACAAATGTGTCAGGGCCATCACAAGTCAGCCAGAGACATTTCAAACTGTGACATACTTGTTACACCCCACTCCCCATGTAGTGACTCTGGATGTGTCGAAGCAAGGCAAGGAGTAGTTATGCAGTGTAAATGTGCAGAGAATCCCACCCATCCAAGGTAGACACAAGTACTAGAGTGGCTTTTCATCTGTCCTTGATTTTTGCAGAATGGTCTGGTTTCTGTCATATTTTTTGTACTGTTGATTTATGCTTATTGCTCAAAGTGCATGTTGCTCTGTGTTTAAGTAGCAATACTTTAATGACCATCAGGTAAGCTTGGCTGAGATTGCAAGATGCAAGTAAGCTTTAATAAGCATACTGTTAAAGAATTGTCAACATTGAAAGCCTTTCTGTTGCCATGTAGAGAATACTTAACTAGATAATGTATAAGCCTTGGGTATTGAAATGCATATGCCAGTATTTGTAATAAAGGACAGAATTACATTATTTTAAGAGTCTCATTACACTTGGAGACTTACAGTCATCTCTGCAGGCTTTAACCATAAACCGAATGCCAATCGTGTGGTCTATAACCTGTACAGTAATCCTTTTAAGCAATGTATCTTGAGCTTATTTCTTGTTTGCTTTTCATTTTTTACTTTGATCATGTTTTCCCCATGAAACAAGTAGTTGTCAGGCAGCAGGTCGTTTTTGGATAAGGAACATTTTTACAAGTGGGGGCATCAGAGATTTTTACTTTCAGCATGTTACTTGTTACTTTAATAAAGCTGAATATAAATTATAATTAGAACTGCAGTGCAAGAAGTGGTTTGAGTTGAGTGCTGCTTGTTTTTCTTATACTTGATTTTGACTGGCATTCCATTAATGTATTTTAAAAAAGTAATTTATTTCTTCATGCCTCACAACCTTTTTTGTTTCCATCTAGATATTAAGCTGTCATGCAGCCAATGCATTGAAATATTTTTATTCTTCTATACTTCATTTTGTCTTGATTGGACTCTCATGACAACTGTTTGGCACCCAATGCAGTATATTTAGTTTTTGTGGTTTGCTACTACAGGTGTTTGTGTGTGTGGTAGGGAATACCTCAGGCTTGAATCCTGTACCTTGTATGCAGGTTTTAAAGACCTTAATTCCCTACCCACCACCATTTGTAAAAAAAACTGCAGATTTTTGCCTCATGTTTGATCTGATCTGTTCCTCATAATATCTGTGGTTTGTAAATGTTGTAATGTTTAATATTTGATGGGGCAGTTGTAGCATTGTTGCCTCAGAGCTGCAGGTTCTCAAGTTTGCTTCTTGGCTGGGGTGCCTTCTTTGTGGGGTCTTTATCTTCTCCCTGTGTTTGTGTGGGTTTGCTTTTGTGTCCTCCCATGTTACAAAGACATGTCTGCATTATTTCTTCCTGGGCCTCTGCTGAATTTTTTTTTGTTCCAAGTCAGACTGTCCTAATTTACAAATGTTAAATAAAATTGACAGGCATTTGAATTTCAGACTTCAGGTTTCTGAATGTTTAAGTCCTTGCATATTTGATGGTGCAAGGGTAGTATTGTTGCCTCACAGCTATATGTTTTCTGGTTTGATTCTTGGCTGGGGTGCCTTCTGTGTGGAGTCTGCATCTCCTCCCTGTGTTTGTGTGGATTTGCTCTGGTGCCCTGTCATTTTACAAAGATGTGTCTGCAGTATTTCTCCCTGGGTCTCTGCTGAAAATAGTTTTTATTCTGTCAGCAGTAAAATTGACAGGCATTTGAATTTCAGACTTCATGTTCTTCAGAAAATACATAGTAACACAACCGTAACACAACCTTTTATTCTAGCAATTTTCTAAGTTTATAAGATGAATATTTGAAATTTGTCCCTATTTTTGGGACTGCATTCCCTCATTATTGGCCTCGTCCAGGTCTTTTGTGCTAAGGTTGACAGCTCTGGCAAGAACTGAATTCACTGAATGTTTGAGGGCTGTATTCCCTCATTACTGGGTTTGTCCAGGTGTTTTGTACTAAGAGGTTGACAGCTATGGTGAGAACTGAATTCACTAAATGATAGCCATTTAAGTTTCAGTCTTCCTCTTTTACAAAGCAGCTGATTTGGCGTAGTGGTATGTTGCTCTGTTTTGCACAGGGAGCTTGGCAGTAAAATGTATGGTTCTAGCAACTTTCCAAGATTATACAAGCAATGTTTGTGTCCCTGGTTTTTGGGCTTTTGACCCCAAATACATTTTGGCTTTTTCCAGTTTTCTTGTGCTGCAAAGTTGAGTATTGAGTAGGTTTTACAAGGAGCTGAGAGCTGCAGGGGAACAGAAGTTTAGTGCTGCTTAAGTGAAGCTGGTTTGCCTTGTTAATAGCACAACAAGTTGTGTACTTGTCTTTGATGCAGAAGGCTGTGGGTTCTACTCCCACAAGGGGTGGATGCTGCTGTACTGAGAGTGTTCTCCTTGGTGAAGATACTAACTATGAGTTCGTTATCAGTTTGCCATCCATTTCCTCTTGCAATATTACTAGCTTATCATTTTTTTAATGTAATATAGGCAATTTATTCCTGAGGGGCAACAGGCACTTTATTTTTCAATGAAACCATGAAATATAAAGGTGTTTGCTAGCAGCAACCTCTTCATTAGTTACAGATTTCTTTAATGTGGAATTATTTAGATGACTTTTACTTCTTCAGAGATAGTGCATATTTACTGATAATGGACTGTAGAATTGTGCATATTTACTGATAATGGACTGTAGAATTGTGCATATTTACTGATAATGGTGGACTGTAGAATTGTGCATATTTACTGATAATGGTGGACTGCGGAAGTCTGAGTAGACTTTTATGATAAATGTTCTGAACTGGGCAGTTTTGTCATTATGGGTGCATGCATTTTGTTTCATTGTTTACTGGAAAAATGTTCAAAACAAATTTAAAACGCCTCTAACAACTGTAATATATTGTACAAGGAATATAATTTAGTACAATGAGGAAGGTGTATCAAAGAGCACATGTATGTTTCATATGCAAGGGGCCTATGATTTGAAAACAGCCCAAAATTAATCTTTATCTGCCACTGGCAAAATGTATTTTCTTTGAATGTGGGTTTCAATGCTGTTTCAATGAATGTGATTTTCAAGAGCAGAGAAGTTTTAATGCTAAGTTTTCATTGTGAGACTGCATTGCTTTGTTTAGTAGATGACTTAGTGTTTGTGCTGTAAAATACAAAATAAAACTTTCAAATGAAGTCCAACTCATCATACAAGTAAAGCAGTATGCACATTAGTGTTTATGGTAAATGGAGTGAAATAGCCAAGTAATGGTTCATAGGAATGGCTGCAGAGGCTCCATTCAACGGTGATTTTGTCAGGGGGGAAGGGCAGCAAACTCAGACAGGCCCAGCTGAACTATACCTCCCAACTGTCCAGATTTTCAAAGAATGAATAGATTTTTGCTTCTTATTTTTGGTTTGTTCTTCATAAAATTTGTAGTTTTCTGGCAAATCATTTAGAAATTAAGTCACTAAATAATGATACACTGAGTTTCAGACTTCATAACCTTCAGAAAAATGCATGCTAAAGTAAGAACTGTTATTCTATCAACTGTCTCAATTTATACGAGCAATTTTTAGTACTGTTTATATGTTCCCCCAGTATATTTGGCCTTGTTCAGATTTACTGCATTAACAGGTTGAGAGGTACATGCAAATAAATTGCTTTATAGAATTAGGCATAGCCAACCTCTCAACTGTCTCCGATTTTGGCTTAAAATGTTGCTCTTCCCCCTAATAATCCCTCCACAAAATAGCAATTTTGGAAGAAAACATGGAGGGTTTACAATTAAGAAATAACTGTAATAATCAAAGTTATAGATTACTTGAAATGCATGTAGATTCTTTTATTTTGTCAGCTGCTCAAGTTAGCAGTACTAATATTAAAGTGTCCCTTCTTTGACAGGTTCCCAGCTGTATTGTGTGGCTATTTTATATTTTTGCATCACATTTGGTCCATTTTTCATAAAATTGTGTTTTTGGCAAATTAGTGACAAATCACTAAAGACTGAAGTTAGAAAATAATGGCAGACATTTGAGTTTCAGATTTTATACCCTTCAGAAAAGTCATACTAATGCAAGACCTATTCTATTATCTTTCTAAGTTTATTAGAGCAATATTTAAAAATTGTCCTTATTTGTGGGCATTTGTTCCACTTCTGTGTATGGCTTTGTCCAGATTTCTTGCTCTGAGGTTGAGAGGTATGACACATGTGTCAGGGCCATCACAGTCAGCCAGAGACATTTCAAATTGTGACATACTTGTTGCACCCCACTCCACCATGTACTGACTCTGGATGTGTCCAAGCAAGGCAAGGAGTAGTTATGCAGTGTAAATGTGCAGTGTCTCCCCCCCCCCCATCCAAGGTAGACACAAGTACTACAGTGGCTTTTCATCTGTCCTTGATTTTGCAGAAAGGTCTGGTTTCTGTCATATTTTTGTACTGTTGATTTATGCTTATTACTCAAAGTGCCTGTTGCTCTGTGTTTAAGTAGCAATGCTTTAATGACCATAATGTAAGCTTGTCTGAGATCATAAGATGCAAGTAAGCTTTAATAAGCATACTGTTAAAGAATTGCCAACATTGAAAGCCTTTCTGTTGTTGCCATGCAGAGAATACTTGACTAGATAATGTATAAGCCTTGGGTATTAAAGGACAGGATTCCATTATTTTAAAAAGCTCATTACACTTGTTGGAGACTTCTAGTCATCTCTACAGACTTTACCCGTAAACTAAACAGAATGCCAATCATGTGTGGTCCATAACCTGTACAGTAATCCTTTAAGCAATGTATCTTGAGCTTGTTTCTTGTTTGCTTTTCATTTTTTACTTACATGTTTTCCCCATGAAACAAGTAGATAGTTGTCAGGCAGCAGGTCTTTTTGGATAAGAAACATTTTTACAAGTGGGGCATCACAGAGATTTCTACTTTCAGCATGTTACTTGGCACTTTAATAAAGCTGAATATAAATTATAATTAGAACTGCAGTGCAAGGAGAAGTGGTTTGAGTTGAGTGCTTCTGGTTTTGCTTGTACTTGATTTTGACTGGCATTCCAGTAATGTATTTAAAAAGTAATTTATTTTTTCATGCCTCACAACCTTTTGTTTCCATCTAGATATTAAGTAAGCTGTCATGCAGCCAATGCATTGAAATATTTTTATTCTTCTACACTTATTTTTGTCTTGATTGGACTCTCATAATGATGGTTTGCTACCGAGGGCAGCGTATTTAATTAAAGTTAGTTTTGGGCATAGCTCCTCCCCTTTCTGGTTGGCCACATCCCTTCCCCTTGACCCCACCCATTCAGCTGGCTCCTGCAGCCCCCCTTTGATTTGAAGTCACCAGCCGCCACTGCCATCAACTGTCAATTCCTCTTACTCTATTCACCCACGCTCTCCCTCCATACCCACCCCACTCTCCTTTTGTGATAAATGCATACAGACTAATAAAACCTTGACCTCCTTCCTTTGTTTTGCTCTCTTCTAGTTTGCTCGGCTTCAACACCCTCCCCGTCCTGAAACTAAAGGAACCCCCTGTGTCACTGACACCTTCAGCTGGACCAGGTTTTCCCAGAGGACAAGAGTTTTTTGCTACTGCTAAAACTAAATGTAAGCTCTTGCGGGCTTTAATTTTACTGCTCCTCTGTGCTATATTTACTTGTTGTACTAGACTTGATACTGTACAATACGCCTTGATAGCGTGCACACTCACAGGGACTATACCTTCTCTACGTCCTCTTGGCTGCAACCCTGTACTTCTGCCAGTAGGTGGCAGCAAAGCTCCATTACTCTCCCCCCCTCCTCCTCTTTTGAACAGGATTACTGTTCGTTTTTCTCTAGGTGCCTGCTGTTCAGTTACTGAGTTCAGTTCTTACCTGCTCCAACTGATACTTTTTTCCTGCTCACCTCCAATGAGGGTGGGGTGTTCCTACCTACATTCGCAGTTCCCTCCCAAGCTCTGTACTTACCCTCTGTCCCATTATACAGTTCTCTCTCTAACCTATCACAACTCCCAATCTCCTGCCCCACCTCCCAGCTCTTCTACTTGTATCAGGCATTTCCCACCGCACCATCCCTAAAGAACATACATGTCCTAGGTTACTATTTTACTATCGGCTCAGTGCCCTCATAACTACATGTGTACAGGCTTTCTATTTTATACTGTATACTGAGACAATTATGTAGAGTGTGCGCCGGTAAGGCGTTTTACATGTTTCCTGTATTTTGACCTGCTTACTCTGCTCCTTCATACCTTATACTCATAAAAAACTGCATAGAGTGTGCCAATAAGGTGTTTTATTTGTTCTGGTACTGTACTATGCCTAAATATTGGACTGTGAAATGCATAGTTTCACTAGGTAACGAGTGCTGAAATACATCTTTTGAGTGAACTCGTCTTAGATATATGTTATGAGCGTATCGCTTGCCGCCAAATGCGGTCTGGCTTAGTTGCAGTTCACCAACAGACACACATGTACTCGCCTGTGGCTAAAGCATTTTGCCTTAGTTGCAGTTCACCGGCCGTCTCACACGCATTTCTCAGCTATTTTACCTCTGCTTCAGTCAAAAATGAGTATGGCGTTAGCTGCCTTCCATTTGACTGTTAAGCGATTTATTTGCTGTTATTGCCTTCCATTTGACTATTTAGCTATTTATTTGCTGTTATTGCCTTCCATTTGACTATTTAGTGATTTATTTGTTGTTATTGCCTTCCATTTGACTATTTAGTGATTTATTTACTGTTTCTGCTGATAATGAAGTCTGGAATTATTGCATTACTTGTTAGAACCTGAAAGTCTGTTATGTTTTAACAATTATATGTGTTTCTGCTGTGCTACTTTGCCTTAATGCTCTGTATACTGCCTTCACAATCCTTCTGACTCCCTGCTGCCTACTACACGCACTACCTCAGCCATCAACTCTCAATTCCTCTTACTCTATTCACCTACGCTCTCCCTCCACACCCACCCCAGTCTCCTCCTATGATAAATCCATACAGACTAATAAATCCTTGACGTCATTCCTTTATTTTGCTCTCTTCTAGTTTGCTTGGCTTCAACACTCTCCCCGTCCTGAAACTAAAGGAACTCTCTGTGTCTCTGACACCTTCTGCTGGACCAGGTTTCCCCAGAGAACAAGTGTTTTTTGCTACTGCTAAAACTAAATTTAAGTTCCTGCGGGCTTTAATTTTACTGTGCTATAATTACTTGTTGTACTAGACTTGATACTGTACAATACGCCCTGATAGCGTGCACACTCACAGGGACTATACCTCCTCTATGTCCTCTTGGCTGCAACCCTGTACTTCTGCCAGTAGGTGGCAGCAAAGCTCCATTACTCTACCCCTCCTCCTCTTTTGAACAGGTTTACTTGTTTGTTTTTCTCTAGGTGCCTGCTGTTCAGTTACTGAGTGCAGTTCTTACCTGCTCCAACTGATACTTTTTCCCTTGCTCACCTCCACTGGGGGTGCTTCTGCCTGCTTCGCTCCTCTCCCTGACCCCATATCTCACCCGCCCCTACCACCTCTACTTTTTTCCCACACCTACTTCCTCTCCTACCAGTTATCACTCACCTCTTCCATCTCTTTAAACATTCTACTGTTCAACCTGCTCCTACATTTTGTTCACTTGCCATACACCCACTCTTAGCGGCTCCAGTCAATCATGCTTTCAATACATATATCCTTCTCTATTCAACTACTATTACTTCTCACCTTATCCTATATCCACTACCTCACCTAGCCCATTTCCACTAACCCCTCACCATCTTTTCACACAACCAACCAACTTACTCCACCACTCTCAGACTCACTTATCCCTATATCCCCCAGCCTATATCCCATAAATGATTTTCTACTTTTACCCTATAAACTTATTACTCAACACAACCAATCTACCCCCTCTCTAGCCATCAAAACCCTAACAATTCTAACAAAGCTCAGCCTAGATTCTAAGCAGTCCAAATACCTCTCCAGTCTAATCCAACGTCTAACTACCATCCTGCTATCTGGAGATATACACCCCAACCCAGTCCCCCACACCTCCCCTTCTACATCTAATTCCATCCTGCTAACTCCTCTAAATGCCCAAAGCATAGCCAACAAAATCCCCAACCTCCATTCCTGGCTTGTACACAATAAATCTGATATCCTGTCCATCTCTGAAACTTGGTTAAAACCTCACATAAAAGACTCTGAAATAGCATCACCCAACTATTCTATCATCAGAAAAGATAGAACCCACAAAAAAAAGGGGGTGGAGTAGCTCTCCTATACTCATCCTCCTTGTCAGTTTCTCCCTGTAACAAACCTACTCCCCACTTCACTAATGCTGAATTACTCCTATCATTACTTCAAGTAAGTAAACACAAATACATATGTATAGCCTCTCTTTACATCCCCCTGTTGACAATATTTCAAAACTCAAAGATATCCGCTCATGGTTGTCAACCAACATTAAAAATGAAACAATAATTTTGGGAGACATGAATATTAATTGGTCCTCCGTTCAGTCTCCCACAAATCCACTAAATATAAACCTCTATAATTTATCTCAGCTAATAAACTCCGTAACTAGGCCCTCAAAAAACTTCTCCAGTGGCAGCACCCTAGACTGGATCTTAGTCTCCCACTCTCAAAATTTCTCTAACAGTGGCACCCTTCCCGATTCCCTAAGTGACCACCTCCCCACTTTCACACACCGACTTCCTTCACCCTTACATCTAACTCACAACTGTAACACTACTCGCAACCTAAAAAACTTCAACCCAGATACCTTTTCTAACTCCCTAAAATTAGTAAACTGGAACCCTCTAAAAACTCTACCCCTGGAAAATGCAGTTGCCTACTTAAACTCATCTTTCTTAAACCTCCTAGATTGCCATGCCCCCATAAAATCAAAAAGAATAAAAATCAAAACTGCCCCTTGGCTAACCAACACCACACTAGCTATCATGTACCTTATAGATAAAGCATGGGCACATCACCAGAAAAACAAGTCTCCCTCCGCACTTAATGAATACAAAACACTTCGCAACAAAGTCAAAAAGCTTATCACTGCAGACCAGCAGAATTATTTCTCCTTGCTCCAAAACAACCATAAAACAAACACACAATAATTTTGGAAAGGTATCTCCACCCTCCTTAATTCTGGCAAAATAGAAAATCCTAGCCCAGACCCTAATACACTAGACATAGATCTAGCCACACAATTTAACTCCTTTTTCATCAACTCCATTTCCAAACTAACCTCAGCCTTCTCAAACACTACACCCTCCACCCTTCTCTAACAATACTGCACCCTCCACTTCTGCATCTCCTTTCACATCTTCCCCATCATCACCACTCTCTATAACACCCTGTCTTCGCAGCCCCTACCTTTCTCAGTAAATCCCATACCCACATCTACCATAAAAAACTCCTCCAGAAACTGAAACCATGTTCAAATGCCCCTGATAACATTCCCTCATACTTTCTAAGTATAGCCGCAGAAGCCATTGCCTTCCCCATCAGTATTCTAGTCAATCGCTCTATCCAAGAAGGTCTTGTACCCCAGATTTGGAAAAAGGCTGTTATCATACCCTTACATAAAGGAAGCAACAATAACAATATCTCAAATTTCCGTCCTATCGCCATTTTATCTCCCATCTCCAAAATTCTAGAAGAGTGCATCCATCTACAACTCCTACCCTATCTTACTGACAATCACCTACTAACTCTCACACAACATGGATTTAGACCCGGACACAGCACTATGACCGCCCTGCTTTCCTTTCTTGAAATTGTAAATAAAGCACGGGTCTCTGGCAGCATTGTATCTACCCTCCTACTTGACCTCTGTAAAGCCTTCAGCACCATCTCTCACAGTCTTCTTCTTGCTAAACTCTCTAAACTAAACATATCCCCCTCCTCTATAAACTGGTTCAACAGCTACCTCTCCAACAGACAACAAGCAGTAAAATGGAACAAAGCCACCTCCTCATTTATTAACACCCCTACCGGTGTTCCCCTGGGATCCATACTGGGTCCCCTTCTCTTCAATATATTTATAAACGACTTCCACCATTCCATCCCTTACACAAATCTTATCCAATATGCAGACGATTCAACTATAATCTGTTCTGTCACCTCCATCCCCACACTCCTAAAGCGTACCCAAAATGCATTCTCAACCACAGAACAGTGGATGAAAGAAAATCACCTAGCACTCAATGCCTCAAAAAACAAACTAATGGTATTTACCTCCTCTAAAGCCACCTCCATCAATATAAGCACATCCTCCATCTCCTGCCACAACAACACATCTCTCGAATTGGTATCTTAGGCCAAACTACTAGAGGTCCTCATTGACAACCAACTCAAATTCAACTCCCACCTACAGCTAAATATTAAAAAAACACCAAAAACGTGGCATGCTCTACCGCCAAAATTGGTACCTCACCCCTTCCACTAAATTTACCCTCTCTACCACATTTCTCATCCCTTCTCTCCTCTGTGGTGCCCCACTCCTAACTAACCTGCAGTCCTCTATTAAGACACGACTCTCCTCTTGCTATAACAAAATTGCCAAGTTCACCACCAGCCATAAGTCTTCCACTCACCACTGTGTATCCCTCCACAAACTAAATTGGTTAGAACTATCCAGTCATCTCACCTACACACAACTCACTCTTGCTCACAACCTCATCTTCAACCCCTCCCTCTGTCCCTTCCTCTCCTCTACTTTTAAAATGCACCTCCCAGATAGACTACTGAGATCTAACAACCAAAACCTAATAGAACTGTATAAACCATCTCGTCCCCCAAGTAAAAATCTCCTGTCCTTTGCCCTTGCACGCCTCCCTACCACCATCCATCCGCATCACCACAAATCACTCTTTATTCAAAAAATCACTTCACTCACATCTAATATCCCTGTGGGAATGCTCCTGCTCCCACCCCACATAATCCCTTCTCCTCTTTATACTGGCAACATCTACTTCACTTCATTCTCTAATTCTTACAGCTTGCTCTAGCATGTGCTAAGTCATGTGCAACAAGCTACTTAGAATCTATAAAGTATATTATTTCCTTCAGAAAATATACCTTTAAAATGCAATGTTCTCTAAAATGCAGTGCTTTTTTATTTAGTTTATATACAAAATGTTCTTTCTAATGTAATTGCGTTTTTTTTTTTTGTTTTACTATTCTGCAATATTTGTACTTAATGTAAACTAAAACCATGACTGTAATCTTTGCTTGTATCAGGAGCTTTTCTCCCCAGGACTCCATTGAAAACGGGTTATTTATTGGCCCAATGGACTATCCAGGTAAAACAACTACAAATAAATAAATAAGTGACTGCAATTTGGAACGGCTCATAATTCCCACCACCTTGACTAAAGCAGCAGTTCCAGCTGAAGAAAAGCAACCCCACAGCATGATACAGCCACCGCCATGCTTCACCGTGGAGATGGTGTTCTTTTGGTGATGCGAAGTGTTGTTTTTGCGCCAAACGTACCTTTTGGAATTGTGGCCAAAATGTTCAACCTTCGTGTCATTAGACCATGACACATCTTCCCACATGCTTTTCGGAGTCTTCATGTATTGTTTTGCAAATTTTAGCCAGGCCTGGATGTTTTTCTGTGTAAGAAAAACTTCCGTCTTGCACTGCTACCCCATAGCCCAGACATATGGAGAATAGGGGAGATTGTTGTCACATGTAGTACACAACCAGTAATTCCTGCAGCTCCTTCAGTGTTGCTGTAGGTCTCTTGGCAGCCTCCCTGACCAGTTTTCTTCTTGTCTTTTCATCAATTTTGGAGGGACGTCTAGTTCTTTGCAACGTCACTGTTGTCCCATATTTTCTCCACTTTTTGGTGACTGTCTTCACTGTGTTCCATGGTAAATCTAATGCTGTGGAAGTTTTTTTTTTGTACCCTTCTCTTGACTGATATCTTTCAACAGTGATATCCCTTTGATGCTTTGTAAGCTCTGTGCGAACCATGGCTTTTCCTGTTGCAGGCAACTGAGTAAATGTCAGGAAAATCCTACTAGGAGAGCTGAACTTTATTTGGGGTTAATCAGAGTCTCTTAATTGATGGCAGGTGTATACCCAAGAAGGCTGAATGCTGTAATTAAATCAAAAGGTGCTTCACAGGGTTCAATCCTGGGACCTCTCCTGTTTGGTATCTACTTCTCTGAAGCACAGGCTAATACAGAAGGTTCATAGGTTCATAGGTTCATACTAGGCTAAGTGCCCTAGGGCATTTATAAGCCTAGCCAGAGTGTGTGTGGCTTTCACCACCCCTTAGGATGAGAATACTATACCCATTAGTTTGCTGTGCCTCTGTCCAGCAGTGACACAGAGATGATTCCCGGGGTAAACCTACGATCTCCCATCCACTCGTCAAGATTTCTCTTGAACAGAATCAGTGAGGGGCTCTGCCTCACATGGACTGGGATTCTGTTCCATAGTGTAGGGAGTCTCTGGGTGATGAATCTGTCCCTCCAGCACGTCCTATTTATATCCGTGTTGAGGTTTAAGTCTCTTGCTCTCGTGGCTCTGGTGGATTTGGATTTTTTGAGGTGGAGCATGTCCATTAATTCTGGGTTGGACATGGCCTTGTATGTCAGGCACAGATCACCTCTGAGCAGACGGTATGCGACTGAATAGAGCTGGAGTTTCTTCAGTCGGGCATCGTATGACATATGTTTGAGCCCCTTTATCTTTTTGGTGAGCAACTTTTGGGGTTTTTCCAACTGCTGCAGGTGTCGGGTAAGGTACATTCCGAATGGGGCGTTGTACTCAATCATTGGTCTGATAAGTGAAGAGTACAGGGGTACAATGACCTCTCCTGATCTGGATGCGAATCCCTTCATGATCAGATGGGCAATGTAGAAGATCTTCCTAACCACCTTGGCAATGTGAGTGTCAAAAGAGAGGTTACTGTCAACTTGGGTCCCCAGGTCCCTGATAACTTCTTCCGTGTTTAATGGATTACCACCTATGTGGTAATTAGGGGTTACCTTGTTTTTCCCAAAGGGTATGACTATACATTTTTTGGCATTTAGCTTAAGGCCATGGCTCTGGCACCAGTTATCCATTTCTATGAGACCTCTCTGGAGGATGTCTGTGTCTGATGGAGTGTCAATTATGGTGCCCAGTTTGCAGTCATCTGCAAATTTTGTCAGCCACAATCCCCCTATGTTTGCCTGCACTTCAGAAAAATAAATGCCGAACAAGAGGGGGCCCAGGACTGAGCCCTGTGGGACACCGCTCGTGACCGGTTTAGAGTCTGACATAGCACCAGCAACTCTAACCCTGTGTGTTCTGTCCTTGAGCCAGTTTGCAACCCATCTTGTGACATATGGGTTTACATCTAAGCTGGTGAGCTTTTCTATGATGCCCGAGTGGGGTATTGTGTCGAACGCTTTTGCTAGGTCAAGGTAGGCTGTGTGAACTGCCTTACCCTCATCAATGGCCTTAGTGACTGTTTCGAAAAAGTTGACCAAGTTCAAGAGGCAGGATCTGCCCTTGACAAAGCCAAATTGGGTAGGATCCAGTGTCTGTAGGTCCCCAATGTCTTTATTTATGAGTTCCATTATGATCCTCTCCATAGCTTTACAGACAAGGCTCGTCAGGCTTATGGGGCGGTAATTTCCAAGGTCCGTAGAAGCACCGCCTTTGTGGAGTGGGACCACAGTTGCCGTACGCCATTCTTTGGGTACGTATCCTGTAGTAAGGCTAAGATTAAACAGCAGCCTTATGTGTGGGTTTAGTTCCTCATTGAGTTCGTGTAGCACACAGCCGGGGACACCGTCCGGTCCCATTGATGCTGTGTTTTTTGCTTTAGAGAGCAGCTCTCACCTGGGCATCTGAGATGTTTGGGAGGCTAGACTCTGGTGGGATAGATATTTCTCCTTTGGGGGAGGGAGAAATTTGCACTGAACCTGTCTGCCAGTATGTTGGCAATGTCTGTGGGTTCAGTGATTTTTTTATCATTTTGGACTAATTCTGAGCATATCTGGGAGTTTCCACCCAGGTTTCTAACATAGCTAAAGAAGGCCTTATGATTGTCTTTTGTGTCATTAGCGATTTTTCTCTCAAAGTTGGCCTTGGATGATTTTATGAGTGATCGTAGTTTTTGCTAGTATTGATCAGAGATGCCTTCCCTTTTAGGGATTTTGCTGTGTCATATAGTAGCTTTCTCCTCTTGTTGTAGAGTTTGTTTATGGCTGGGGTCCACCAGACCGGGCGCCTGCCTTTGGTGGAAAGGGTCTTGATTTTATTAGGGATTGCTTGATCCATACATTCCTGGAGGTGCTCGTAGAAGGCATTTGTAAGGGTTTCAGCAGCGTGGGTTGTGGTTTCCACTGGCTCGGGGGCCTTGAAGGATACCACTCCAGTCTTAAGAAGTGTGAAGTTTGCTTTTGAGAAGTTCTTCACTGTGGTCTTTTTTTGCTGGGGGTGGGGGCGGGATGTGGATCTCCAATGAGATTAATTTATGGTTTGATCTCACCAATGAGGGATATACTTCCGGTGTGGAGCATTTTGTCCCCATGTTTGTGATGATCAGGTCTAGTATATTTTCTCCTCTTGGCCACTGGCTAACGAAGTTTGCAGATGACTGCAAACTAGGAGGCATAGTCAAGTCCCCAAATGATGTGGACATCCTACAGGAGGGCCTCACTGAGACAGATGTCTGGTGTCAGAGCCATGGCCTCAAGCTCAGTGCCAAAAAGTGCAGTGTCACCCCCTTTGGTAAAAACTCTGTACCCATGAACTACCACATAGGCAGCAATCTACTTAACACCGAATGCGTGATAAGAGACGTTGGGACCCAGGTGGACAGTAGTCTTTCCTTTGATAGTCACATCGCCACAGTAGTCAGGAAGCCCTTCTACGTGGCACACCTCATCATAAAAGGGTTCTCATCCAGGAAAAAAGAGGTCCTTGTTCCCCTCTGCTCGTCACTCATTAGACTCATTATAGAGTACAACGCCCCTTTTGGAATGTACCTCACAAGACATCTGCAGCAACTGGAAAGGCCACAGAAGTACCTCACAGAGTGGATTACTGCCTTCAAACAAATGCTCTACACTGACCGCCTCAAAAAAGTCCAGCATTACTCCGTAGCATATCGCCTCGGAGGTAATCTCTGCCTAACATATAAAGCTATGTCAGACTCAGAGCTGTTGGACATGCTAGACCTAAAGAAATCCCAATCCCTCTGAGCTACATGCTGTAGGGACCTAAACCTTGTCACCACAATAAACAGGACATGCTGAAGGGATAGATTCCTGTCCCAGAGACTTCCTATACTCTGGAACAAGCTACCCATCTATGTCAAGCAAAGTTCTTCATTAGCACTCTTCAAGCAAAATCTTGATGAGTGGATGGGAAATAGGAAATACACCCCGGGGATCACTTCTGTGTCTCTACTGGACAGTGGCACAGGAAAATAACTTTCTTGGGTGGCGTAAGCTATGGAACCTTGCTGGCTAGGCTTACATAGGCCCTTGGGCCGATAGCCTAGTACCTACCTATGAACCTATGAACCTATAAGCAAAGTATTAGTTTAAGGGTATGCACACTTATGCAACCAGCATATTCTATGTTTTTTATTTTTTATATTTTTCCCCTAACATATTTGTTTGCTTTTCAACTGAATTGTACATGTTATAGGTCACATTAAAAGTTTTGAAATGATTTATTGTGGTCTCATTTTTTTATATCACAAAAACCTAGCATTTTAACAGTGGTGTGTACACTTTTTTATCCACTTTATGTGTGTGTGTGTGTGTGTGTGTGTGTGTGTGTGTGTGTGTGTGTGTGTGTGTGTGGTGTATTATTTATTTATTTATTTATTCCAATTTGGTGATCGGGGAGGCCCACTGGGCTTGAGAGCCCATTTTCAGTGGAGGCCCGGGGAGAAAAGCTCCACAATACAAAGTTACATTACATAGAGAATTACAAGAAAAATATTTGCATTGCAATCAACAGGTAGTATAACAATCAACAGGTAGTATTACAGTCAAAACAGGTATCATTCAGTAAAGACAGCAAAACTATTAAACATCTTTCAAGAGAAAGACAGGCATACAGCATAATGGCTGGATGTTACTGTTTAGTTACATTTATAATCTAAGTATATGAGAGAAATTAGGAAGGTATGATGATTAGCCAGGAGAGGATGAGGAGCAGAGCTTAGGAGGTATGAGTTGAAGAGTGCAGTTACATTTCCTGTGAAGAAACAGGTAAGAATGAAGTTGTGTTTTGAAGGTGTGTGTATTGTCACAGGTCCTCAGAGTAGAGGGCAGGGCATTCCATTTTTTGGCTAGGGAAAAGGAGAGTAGAAGCTGACCAGCTGGGTGCTTGGGTTTTTGGATGATTATAAGGTTTTAGTGAGTAGATCTAAGGGGTCTAAGGGGGGTATATGGTTGTAGGATATTAGATAATGCAGGGCAGCTAGTAGGTTGGAATAATAATTTGTGGGCTGTGACGATTTGGAGGAAGTCAAGTTGATTAGGGAGTTCAAGCCAATTTAAAGAGTGTAGGGAGGTGCAGTGATGGGAGGAGGATTTTGCCTTGGTAGCGAATCTAGAGATTTTGTTGTAGCACACTTCCAGTTTGGAGGTGAGGGTGGGAGTTAGATTGGTAAGCAGAGGAGTGCCATACAAAAGAGAGGGGAGGAGTTGGTAGTGGTCAAAGTTTGTCTGGTGGAGGGAGTGAGGAAGTGGTTGTTTCTGTAGAGTAGGCCGAGTTTTATGTGGGTTTTCTTGGTGTTATGTTGGATGTGAGTATTGAATTTTAAATGTTCGTCGATGGTGACCCCCAGGAGTTTGGCAGAGGGAACGACTGCGATAATGGAATTGTTAAGGCTGGTAATTTGAAGTAAGTTTTTATCAATAGAAGTGGATTTTGAGGGAGTGAATAGAAGAATCTTGGTTTTTTGTCAGCGTTTAGTGAGAAGTGGTTTTGGTACATCCAGTTTTCAGTAGTTGAGAAGGCAGTTTGAGTTAGAGACTGAAGATCAGATAGGTTAGAGGCGCAGCAGATCAAAGTGGAATCGTCTGTGTATTGGACAATTTTGGTACTGGGTATGGCTTTGTAGAAATCGTTAATAAAGATGTTAAATAGCAAAGGCCCTAGTATGGAACCTTGGGGTACTCCTGTAGGGGTGGGGAGGAAAATGGAGGAGGCCTGGCCCCATTTGACAGCTTGGGACCTGTCAGAAGATAGCTGGAGAACCAGGAAAGAGTTTTCTGGGAGATGTAGAGATTCAATAGCTGATCTGTATGTATATATACGAGCAGGATAACAGGAAAGAGCTTTATTCCGGTACCTCGGCCCACTGGCCTTCAAAGGAATGAACAAACAATTCACTAGATACCACATATATACTAGTGCATAGTAATTGAACAATTGTATCATTAAATAATTAAGTAATTACGTACTTAAAAAGAGAATCAGTAACAGGACATGAAATAAGTGAACCAACACCATTTTTACTAACCACTAATAATATGCTATAAAAGTAGTAATATTAGATGTTTAAATTTACTTCCAAATTTAAACCTCGAGGTTTTAAAGTATTATACTTCAAAATAAATCTACTCTCCAATTTTAATAAACTTTGTAAGAAACTGCCTCCTGAAAGTACCTTTGGTTTAGCCAAGGCACAAAAAAACAATGATTCAACTGACCCATTATGCATCCTATAAAAGTGATCAGATATTGGACTATCTGTTCTAGCATTGCGTACATCACCAATATGTTCTAGTATACGAACTTTAAGTTGACGTTTAGTCTGGCCAATATAATACTTAGGCAAAGGGCAATCACAACCTAATATATAAACAACACCACATGAGCAACAGTTAAATCTATTCTCAGCAAGATATTTTACCCCATTAATGTTGTTTCCTGATAAATTTCTAACTTGTACACATATTTTACATTTTCCTCATTGAAACATTCCAGGTTCTTGAATTGAATCAGGTATAGACATAATGCTAGATAAGTATCTAGGTTTAAGTATTTCTTTGAGATTTTGATATCTACCAAAAGAAAAAGAAACAGACCTTGGAAAGAGGTGCCCAAATTCTTCATTGTTACAAATAACTGGCCACAGAAACTTAACAATATTACACAGAATCTCTGAAAATAAAGAAAACTTTGTGACAAAAAACATCCTATTATCTAAGTCCATTGCATTATGATAAACGTTTACATCAGATCTATTTCTATTTCTATCATAACCCTTTATGCTACTATCAAACTTTAAACGATTCTTTTTAATTGAAACTTCTGAATAACCTCTATCCAATAGTCTCTTACAAACAGCATCAAATTCCAAACTTAAAAGACTATTGTCTGAAGTGTGTTCAAAAATTCGTTTAAACTCCCCATAGGGGAGTGACTCTATCAAGTGCATAGGATGTGCACTTGATGCATGAAGAAAATTGTTAGAGGCCACCTCCTTCCTATAAGGTTTGAATTGTACAAACCCTTGTCTATCCACATACAGCAAAATATCCAGAAACTGAATTTCTAATTTGCTGACCTTGTATGTGAACTCCAAACCAAACCTGTTGTTATGTACATCTACCATAAATGCATCAAAGTCTGTAATGTCACCTCTACAGATAAAAATAAGATCATCAATGTACCTGTAGTAAGAGACCACCTTATTTTGAAAAAACTCCAAAGTGTACAAGAATTCAATCTCAAATATGGACATAAACAAAATTGCATAAGTCGGGGCAAAACTTGCTCCCATTGCAGTACCATGAACCTGGAGAAACATTTTACTATCAAAACTGAAATAATTGTGACTAAGTGCAAATTCTAAAAGTAATATGATAAAAGAAGTCCGTGGCCCTTCACCCAGAATTTTCATTATTGCTTCCAGACCCAATTCAATACTGATATTCGTATACAGGGATTTAACATCTACAATTGCCCAGTAAAAACTGGAGTCCCACTTGAAATTCTTAACCTTCTCACAATATTCATTTGTATTTATGATGTGAGAAGCAACATATTTCAACTGCTCCTTTAATATACTGTCCAAAAAAATCCCAACAAACTCCAGATAACCCCCACAACCAGATACTATAGGACGCCCGGGTGGATCTAAAGCATTTTTATGTATTTTGGGCAAGGAATAAAACACAGGGTCTCTAGGATTAACCACATACAAACGTTTCACATCCTTGTTGTCCAGAAAACCCAGTCTTTCTCCCCTTTCAAGAATTTCCAATAGAGAAGCATTAAAATCTGCAATAGGATTAGCTGACAATTCAACATAAACTAGGTCATTACACAATAAATCATAGTTCATTTTTAAGTAATGGCATTTATTCATGATTACCCATTTACCCCCTTTATCTGCAACACAAAAAGCATAACTTTTGGCAGCTTCCTTCAAACAGTTTAAAGCCTTCCATTCACCTTTATTTAGGTTGAAAGAAAAATATTGCCTTAAAAAACTGGCATATTCAGTTTCTACCTTCTTGCTGAACACATTTTCAAAGGCCCTTAATACTGCAGAATTTCTAGGTGGAAAAAATTTACTACGACTAGGTAAAGGTGGTAAAATAAACTTGCCATAACCTGTGTAAAATCTTTCTGACCTAATGTCATTAACAGCACCATCAGCATTATCAACATTACAGATGGAAGAACCAATACCTCTTTGGCTGGAATTAATTAAAATATTATCTTCCACAATGTCATAAACAGACATATCCAAAAGAGGGTCAAAAAGGAGAGAAAGATCCTCTAGGTCATCTGCCTCTAAAGAACTATTTTCAGCATTACCTAAAGGGACATCAAAGGCATCTTCCTTATCCCCCACAGAGGTAGCATTAATACAGCTTTTGTTAAAAAACAACTTTAGATGTAATTTTTTACAAAAACGCTTAATGTCCAAAAGAATGTCACACAACGCTGGCACTTTAGTAGGCACAAACTTGCTGCCCAAGTTCAGCACTGCAATCATCTCCAAAGATAAAACAAAGTCACTCAAATTCAGAATATTACTTTCATATTCATCCGAATAATGCCCATTTTCATTCAAAAAACTGTTCCGTAATGACTCCACAAGATTGCTGCCACATTCTTTATCTTTTAGAGCATTATTAGCGTGCTCATTCATATTCTTGGTAGCAAAAACATCAACTACAACAGAGCCAGCACCCTCACTTTCATAGTAAAAATGCGAGGAAACCTGTGTATTTAAATCGACATTAAAGTAATGCTCAGTACCTTTTATTTCGGCCCTTTTGGCGCGATTTTCTTTTTACATTAATGGGGTAAAATATCTTGCTGAGAATAGATTTAACTGTTGCTCATGTGGTGTTGTTTATATATTAGGTTGTGATTGCCCTTTGCCTAAGTATTATATTGGCCAGACTAAACGTCAACTTAAAGTTCGTATACTAGAACATATTGGTGATGTACGCAATGCTAGAACAGATAGTCCAATATCTGATCACTTTTATAGGATGCATAATGGGTCAGTTGAATCATTGTTTTTTTGTGCCTTGGCTAAACCAAAGGTACTTTCAGGAGGCAGTTTCTTACAAAGTTTATTAAAATTGGAGAGTAGATTTATTTTGAAGTATAATACTTTAAAACCTCGAGGTTTAAATTTGGAAGTAAATTTAAACATCTAATATTACTACTTTTATAGCATATTATTAGTGGTTAGTAAAAATGGTGTTGGTTCACTTATTTCATGTCCTGTTACTGATTCTCTTTTTAAGTACGTAATTACTTAATTATTTAATGATACAATTGTTCAATTACTATGCACTAGTATATATGTGGTGTCTAGTGAATTGTTTGTTCATTCCTTTGAAGGCCAGTGGGCCGAGGTACCGGAATAAAGCTCTTTCCTGTTATCCTGCTCGTGTGGTTTGTTTTAAACATTCACCTTTTGCTGTGGTTGGTTCGCTGTATGTATATATATATATATATATATATATATATATATATATATGTGTGTGTGTGTGTATTAATGGTCTACTTAATGGTCATTTTGATTGCAAAACCACAAATGTAGTATATGCAGCTGTATGTTCATATTGTTCTGCATTTTATATTGATAAAACTACTCGCAGACTATCACCACATATTAAAGAACACGCTGCAGCTGTCAGAAATATAGATATGAAGAATGCACTTATGAAACATACCCTTCATTGTCCCTCTTTTTGTAAATTTAGATTTATTGTATTGGACTATGTTAAAATGTTTATGGGGGACACTAACACATTAGTAGAAGTTAAAGAACTTCGCTGGCAGCTAAGATTAAATGCTAAAGCACCCCTGGACTCAATGAGATGCTTAATGTAAAGTGCACACTGAAGTGGAAACGCTAATTCTGTATTAATTTAAGCATTCTCTTTCATATCATTCAGTTGCTAACACAGAATGTACGAAGTTTTCTCAATTCATTTTAGCTTAGAATCATGATACAAATGTTAAAATGACAGAATACAGTATGCATTCTGCAGTAAGGTTTCCATAGCAACTGATTGTTTTGTTTAAATTCATTGGTCCTTTTGAAGTTGTGTACAAAAGAATTACTTGATCTGATTTTATTGGTTTGCACCTTGTTGTCACATTAATGTTCTCTAATATATTTAACTACTGTTCCGATACTTATTAACTTATTTGATGAAGTTCTTCCCACCAATAAAGAATGAAAGCTTTACACCTGCTCCTAAAAGTTTGGTTCATAGGTTCATACGTAGATACTAGGCTATCTGCCCTAGGGCATTTATAAGCCTAGCCAGAGTGTATTTGGCTTCTGCCTCCCTATTAGATTAGCCTACCGTGCCTCTGTAAAGTAGATCACAGAAGGTAACCTTTTAAGATTAGTTTACTGTGCCTCTGTCTAGCAGGGACACAGAAGAGATCCCAGGGGTGAATTTGCGATTTCCCATCCACGCGTCCAGACTTCGCTTGAAGAGGGTCAGCAAGGGGCTATGTCTAACATGAATTGGGATTCTATTCCGGAGTGAGGGGAGCCTCTGGGAAATGAATCTGTCCCTCCAGCATGTCCTATTTATTTTTGTGCTGAGGTTTAAGTCCCTGGAGCGTGTAGCTCTAAGGGACTTGGATTTTTTGAGGTGGAGCATGTCCATTAATTCTGGGTTTGACATGGCTTTGTACATCAGGCATAGATCGCCTCTGAGTAGGCGGTACGCAACTGAGTAGAGCTGGAGTTTCTTTAGTCGAGCTGCATAGGACATCTGTTTGTAGCCCATGATCCTCTTGGTGAGGTACTTTTGGGGTCTCTCCAGTTGCTGCAGGTGTCGGGTAAGGTACATCCCAAAAGGGGCATTGTATTCAATTATGAGCCTGATGAGTGACGAGTAGAGGGGCACAATGACCTCTCTTGATCTAGATGCGAACCCTTTCGTGATAAGGTGGGCTATATAGAAGGTTTTTCTAACCACTTTGG
The DNA here is from genome assembly GCF_019279795.1 of Protopterus annectens. NCBI lineage: Eukaryota > Metazoa > Chordata > Ceratodontiformes > Protopteridae > Protopterus > Protopterus annectens. The sequence goes on from NC_056741.1 coordinate 1,407,358,363, forward strand.
CAACGTGATTATCAAAGGAGAGATTACGATCTACGTTGGTCCCCAAATCTCTAATTACTTCTTCTGTACTTAATGGATTACCACCTATGTGGTAATTTGTGGGCACCTTGTTTTTCCCAAAGGGGATGAGTATGCACTTTTTAGCATTTAGATTGAGGCCGTGGCTCTGGCACCAAGCATCCGTCTCTGTGAGACCCTTTTGGAGGATGCTTGTGTCAGCTGGAGATTCGATTATGGCCCCCAATTTGCAGTCATCTGCGAACTTTGTCAGCCATAATCCCCCCATGTTAGCCTGAACCTCAGAGAAGTATATACCGAACAAGAGAGGTCCCAGAACTGAGCCCTGTGGGACGCCACTTGTAACTGGTTTGGATTCAGACATAGCACCTGTGATTCTGACCATGTGGGTTCTATCTCTGAGCCAGTTTGCAACCCATCTTGTGATATAGGGGTTGATATTTAAGCTGGTAAGCTTATTTATGATGCCCGAGTGGGGTATTGTGTCTAAGGCTTTTGCGAGATCCAGGTAGGCTGTGTGGACTATCTTCCCCTCATCTGTGGCTTTGGTAACTGTTTCAAAGAAATCAACTAGGTTTAAGAGGCAAGATCTGCCCTTAACAAAGCCGAATTGGGTAGGGTCCAGTGTCTGGAGGCTCCCAATGTCTTTGTTTATGAGTTCCATGATAATACGCTCCATAGCTTTACAGACCAGACTAGTCAGGCTTATGGGGCGATAGTTTCCGGGGTCCGTTGTGGCACCACCTTTGTGGAGTGGAACCACTGTAGCTGTACGCCATTCTTTGGGTACATATCCTGTAGTAAGGCTAAGTTTGAACAGTGACTTAATGTGAGGGTTCAGTTCTTCTTGGAGCTTGTGTAAGACACAGCCTGGGACACCATCCGGTCCCATAGATGCTGTGTGTTTTGCTTTGGAGAGGGCAGCTTTCACCTGTGCATCTGTGATGTCAGGGAGGTTACATTCAGTTGAGATAGGCATTTGCTTCTTTGGGGGGGAAGGGGGGGAGTTTGCGCTGAATCTGTCTGCCAGGATGTTGGCTATGTCTGTAGGTTCGGTATATTTTGTACCGTTATGCAACAATTCAGAGCATATCTGGGAGTTTCCACCCATGTTTCTGACATAACTAAAGAAGGTCTTGTGATTATCTTTAGTGTCTAGGGCAATTTTTCTTTCAAAACTGGCCTTTGATGATTTTATGAGGGATCGAAGTTTCTTGCTAATACTGATCAGAGATGCCTTCCCTTTTTGGGATTTTACTCTGTCATGTAGTAGCTTCCTCCTTCTGTTGTATAGCTTATTTATGGCCGGGGTCCACCAGAACCGGTCTCCTGTTTTTGGAGGAGTGAGTCTTGGTTTTATTTGGGATAGCACGATCCATGCATTCCTGCAGGTGCTCATAGAATGCATTTGTAAAGGATTCTGCTGATTGGGCTGTATTATC